>NC_053118.1:6661280-6961280 GCF_010015445.1 Perca fluviatilis | reverse complement strand
GTTCTGTGCCAGGCAAACCAAAACACCACACTATATACAAAATAAAACACCCGAAACACCACACTATATACAACATAAGAAAACTCTGGCTGCCTGGCTCCACTTTGTGACATATATACATGTAAAAAGTATAAATATAGGCTATAAAATATGAAGAAGAATTATCGTATCTCGTGGCCACGAGATCGTATCTCGAGGCCTTGAGATCGTATCTCGTGGCCACGAGATAGTTATAATAAATTTTTTTTTTACAAAGTGGGACCAGGGGGGCTCTGTACTGCAGAGATCTGAGGAGCAGTTAACCATAGTCCTCACAAATCCACCAGAGTTTAGAACGCCAACACAAAGACAGAGGAAGGTAACAGACATTCGGCCGAAAAGAAAAAAGAAAACATCTGGCGGACTCTGCAGTCTCCGCAATAATCCTTTCCCCAAATAGTTAGCATTGGGCAACAAGAGAGAAGCAGAGCGGTCTTAACCATGTAGAAAAGGGCATTTTCCTCAACTAGTGTGTTTCAGCGACTGCGGGCTCTCTTATCTGAGAGTGTCAGAGGGAGGGAGAGGAGCTCAGCTAATCCAAAACAGCTCTTCTCAGCTAATCTCAAATGAGATGGAAATCCAGACGCTTTACAGGGCCAAAAAACATGCTGCCTCTGTCCTGTAAGATCTTGCTTTAGGGTGGGGGGAAACATTAATTTACAAATGTGGTAAGTCACAAAGTATAGTGAAGTGAGAAAAAAGTCTAATAAATCAAATAAGTTACAGTCTGCGTCAGAGCAAATTCATATTTGTTGTCATAAGGCACAAATGTCCATAACATCCTGTGTTTCCCACTGCAGCATTAAACATTGACATATGTCTGCCAGTATTGTAGATTTATTAATTTATTATCAAAACAGTAATATTTACCCTTCTCTATCACATCACACTTTATTATGTGTTCCCTTGACATTACAAGAGAAATAGACTGAGCTTTTGAAATTGTTTCTTATCTTTCAAATATATTTGGATTGCCTAAAAGTAACCAATATTCTGTTTCCTCCGCAGCGCTGTGGGGGAAGGTCTGGCAATGCGAGACTAATATGTGAGCTCGCTAGCATTTGCTAATTAGCACCAAGTGCAGCTGAGGCTGATGGGAATGTCATGAGTGTTGCAGGTATGTGGTCATGTCTGTTAGTAGTTGACTAATAGAAATTTTGGCCCAGATGGGGCCATGAAGGTCTCACAAATGTCATAGCAATCTATTCAACAAAAGCACAGATGTCGGGAAATCACCACAGTCATTGGAATGAATCATCGGGGAACCATGAACATTTGTGTACATTGTGTACCAATCCTTCAGTAGATGTTGATGTATTTCACAAGATGAGTGAACACTTTGACCTGGTGGTGGTGCATGAGGAAAGGTCATGTGGACAGTGGGTTTTTCATCTTTTACAGCTGGAGTGGCTCTAGGAAGGGATCACTTCAGGCCAGTATGGAGAGAAGGAACGATTGTGGGAAATGCTTCTCCAAACATCTCCATCGATCGCTTTTAATTTTTTCAAGATCATTTTCTTTGGGGCGTTTTTCCCTTTATTTCAGAGTGACAATGGAGAGACAGGAAAGGTGGGAGAGAGATGGGGGACGACACACAGCAAAGGGCCACAGGTCGGATTCAAACCCGGGCCGCTGCAAGGGCCTCAGCCTACATGGGGCGCACGCTCTTACTGGGTGAGCTAGAGGTCACCCCATCTCCATCAATCTCTAACACCAAAGAGGACAGGTACATGAAACTCCGGAGTCACACATAAAAGAAAAGAAGTGCAGAGGAAGATTAATTTGTGCCAACACATAGCCCAAAAACCCATCACCAACCTTTCTACAAATGTGCCAGGTAAAAGTCACATTCATCACAGTCAAACTGGTAACACTAAGACTAATACAGTACCTGAGAGACCTGAATTACACTGTCAAGAAGGTACAGTACAGGGAGACAGACAGACAAAAGGGACAGCACACACAGATGGTAAAAAGATCAGTTTGAAGTAGCTTTTACACACCATCCAAAAAAAGGTATGGCAGCACAATACGACTGTGTGTGTGTGTGTGTGTGGCAGTGACACAGCCATTCATCTTGAAGGACCTGGCAGAGAATACCCCTTTCTCACTAATGGTGTTATTTGTTATTCAGACGCCGGGCAGATGCATTCTCTGATTCACCATACCCTTCATCTTTGTACACATTAAAGGGAGCGTTCAGACACTCAGACACACACAGACACACACGCACAAATTTGTTAGTCTGAAACAAATCAGCAGAGATCTGAACAAACACAATCCTGACCACCCTCATATGTCTCAGATTGCCAAAGCTCCCGAGCACCCAGAGGGAAATGGGATTGTGGGATCACATGGACAGATTCTGAAACAAAGAGGCCCCTGGTCACAGGCATTTAAGGGCGTTCAAACTTTGTCAAACACCAAACATTGTAAACACATGTCCCACAGTGGAAACGGTCGCTGGTCTATAGGCGGTACGCACAGGCGAGCATGACGTATTTCCGGTTAAATCTCAGGATGGATGTAATCTTCCGGTTATCGTAGAATTCTGTGCTATATGCTACCATTGAATGCTTGTCATCAAAACACGCCAAACTGTTCATTTGTCGTTGTGTTGTCTATGTTAATGTTTTTACTTTTAATACTTCCTCTTTACTAATAACGCGTAAACCTATGAAAGTGTTCTTTCAAAGACAGCTCTTCCAGCTACCACTGCTGTGTGACGCAATGTACAGTAATTCTTCTGTTAGTCTTCTTATTTTCCCAAAGACAATGAATTACATAAACTGTGGGTGATTAACATATGACGAGACAACTTTCTTACAGCGAACACACGAGTCTGCGGCCAAGACTCTTTTAAAACATGCGGTGTTAACATTGTCGCATGTAGCTACATGCTAACAGCAGTAATATATGTCATCTTGGCTGCCAGTGTCGTTAAATTCTCCACAATTTACATTACTCCTGAAACATTTTCTGTTTATGTAGTATTTTGATTAAAAACCTTCATTTTGACTGTAGAAATTGCTGCTATATTTTATTAGTGTCCACTGCTAACTATAGTAGCTGAACAAAAACCCACATGCAATATGTACAACAATTAATGCAATATGTACAGAGCCAATTTTGTACCAGTTTCCAGACTGCTTTTGTACTAGTATCCAGACTAGTTTTACCAGAGTCCAGAACAGCATCAGTGGGTTGAAGAACGCGCCAGGGAGTGCAGGCCCTTTAATTAGTTGTGGCACCACGATAGCCCCACAGCAGCATGTATCAGGCTGCAGCCCGGTCCAGCTGTGTTGTGAAACACACCATTAAAAACAGGACCGCAATGAATTTAAAGCAAACAGGCAAACACAGCAACTTACCGATTTACAGGACAGGCCGCCCTCAGACCCCATCGGAGGCACCCATCCCACGCACACACACAGCGGCCCACACTATAACAAATAAGACTATGTCAGATCTTGATAACGCCCAAATGGGTCAAAACAGGGAGGCATGCAGCTTACAGAGACACCCAACGCCAGCAGCCCAGGTAGGCTATACATCTACCCACACGGGGACATCCCCAGCCGAGACGGGGTCGGCTCACAAACAGACGACCTAGGGCAGCGGCAAAAAGTGTGCAGCACGCCAGCCCCGACACACCTCCACACCCAACAAGAGAAGACAGAAAAAGAACGAGTCTACACACAGGCTTAAATAGAGCCCCAACCTGTTCCCAATCAAAGGGGATGAGCCCCAGGTGTGATGGTGCGCACTCCCGTGCACAGGTAAGAGGGAGGGGCAAACCTCATCCTGTCACACAAGCATAACAAGTTTTTTGTAATATTTCAAGTTCATTTTAAAATATTCTGTTTCCTCTTTGGTTTTTCTGCGCACATTGATAATGCTCATAAAACATAGATGGAAGCACACCTTGTAACTGTCCTCTGAGTCATCAGCATAATCATACAGGCTTAGCAGTGATTACTTAAATTCTTACATAATTGGATTACATTATGTACTGTCATTAATGAGTGTTATCTTTATTAATTTCTTACTCAGTTGGTGCAAAACAGTCACATTCTATATTAGCTGAACAACACAGCAGGGCGAGGGGACAAGATGTCATCTACAAAGACTCAGCACAATGAATTACATGTTTGTTTTTATTCTTTCTAGGCCCTTTTTCTCTCAACCAGTCCCTCAGCGCTGTGGAGGAAGGTCTGGCAATGCGAGACTACTAGCAGGATGACTGAACTGAGCTCGATGTGCAACATTTAAGAAAGTGCTTCCCTGTATTTTAAGCAAACTCTCTTTCAACGTTGGCTTTTTTCATTACAAATCTACTGACACTTTTATTCAAACTTTTCCTGGATAAACTTTGGTGGCAAATTGTTTTTTATTCAAATTTGGACACCGATTGTTGATGCATTAGCTACGGTCTGCTTGTCTTTTATTTACATCCTCTGGATTTGCTTTTTAAAATTGCTACCTCTCATGACTTGACATCTTGACGTCTAGTTTTCTCTTCCATCGCGATTAAATAAGACAGGGTCACTGGACTGCAGTCTCCAGCAGGCAGCCGTCAGTGGACTTAATGGAATTATGTGATTTGTTTTATACAAACACTATGTGACACTCAGTGCAGTAATAGCCTCGCTTCAGTTTCTCCATACGTGCACATACAGTACAAGCTAGATTGGTCAGTGCGTCACTAGGAAGACTCATGCCTTTAGAGACAGTCAAACTACAGAGACACCATGTTTTTTGTGCTGGCCAAGGATTTTATTTTAATTTGACTAATGCTCTAAAAACACAAAATAAGCTAATCATCACCCTGAAGTGTGAGACATGTAGACATCACCAGTAGCTGCCGTCATGTGTGCATCAGGGTGGAGATGTTGCTGAGCGGTTGCATTTCACCAGACATTTGGCGGGGGGCAGGGGCTAAAAAAAAGGGCACTTCTTATAATTGTTTATTTAAAAAAAAACATTACCTTTCTCAGAAAATGTGTGAGAAAAGAAGAAAATCAGTGTGAGCCTAACAGCAA
Source organism: Perca fluviatilis (assembly GCF_010015445.1). Classification (NCBI taxonomy): domain Eukaryota; kingdom Metazoa; phylum Chordata; class Actinopteri; order Perciformes; family Percidae; genus Perca; species Perca fluviatilis. Next base: position 6,956,199 of record NC_053118.1, on the reverse strand, counting down.
ATGAAACCTGTTGGTCTTTAGAGCAAGAAAGTGCTGCTGAAGGTTACAGTCGTCTTCTGGACAAAAAACAAAATGTGCCTCCTGGGTCTTCATCTCTCCTATAACCACCGGAGGGCGCCAGTGGTCTTTTCCTCCTCACACCTGTGAAGGATGTATGTGTGTGTGTGTGTGTGTGTGTGTGTGTGTGTGTGTGTGTGTCACATGTTCCTGCAGGCATACTGTTGGAAATCCCTTGGTTATTCAACAACCACTGGACTCAAACAAGAGTTCATTTCAATGGGTTCAGTCTGGATCAGCACACATCTGTGTTACCTTTCACACCATGTTATCAGGTCTTACTAGAAAAGAATATTAAGCTATTAAAATAATAACTGTTGACATGATTTTATAGATCATGTTTTAATGTTGTGGCTTTAATGTGGCACGGTGAATCCTTAGCATGAACTGTATCTGCGGATGGTTACCTTAGTGACCACAGTACTTTACTTATAGGCCAGTAAGCCTATCATCACTGGGGGTTTTCACAAATAGGTTGATTTTTTATTTGAATATTTTTTTTTGGATTAGTGTTAAGAATGGCAATGTAAATGGACTGTATTTATATAGCGCTTTTCTAGTCTTAACGACTACTCAAAGCGCTTTTACATAGTACAGGAACCAGTCACCATTCACACACATTCATACACTGTGGCCGAGGCTGCCGTACAAGGTGCCACCTGCTCATCAGATAAACACTCACACACATTTACACTCCGATGGTGCAGCATCTGAGCACTTTGCGGTTCAGTGTCTTGCCCAAGGACACTTTGACATGGAACTGCAGGGGCAGGGATCAAGCTTCTGACCGCTCTAACACCTAAGCCACAGCTGCCCCGGACACGTTATTAAAAAAAAAAAAAAAGATTTGATAAATACAGTAAATTAGGATTATAAGGATGCAAAAGAAAGTACTCATGTGTAAAGCAAGTACAAGTAGGAGTTTGCAGGTTTAAAACCAGATTTTGAAATTGTCGAAAGAAAGCATTGTAAGTTGTTACAGGAGTCGGGTGCACTTAAACTAAAAGCAATTTTTCCAAGTTCAGAACAAGCTCTTTGAACATGAAGCAAAAGACAGACAGCAGAGCGAGTATGGTAATGGTTCTCTGAGTGACGGAGACATGCTGTATGGTAGTGTAGTAGTTTTCCAATAAGAGCCTTATAGATAAGGAGATACCAGTGAGAATCAAGTCTCTCTTGGAGAGAAGACCACCCAACACTTTCATTAAAAATACAATGATGTGTACCATAGACATGACCGGTTATGAATCTCACGGCGCAGTGATAGAGTCCAGAGATTTAAGAGTTGACGATGATGCATGTCTATAAATCACATCACCATAGTTCAAGAGCGACATGAAAACTGCCTCAACAAGGCATACAGAGACATACAGAGGCGAGGTGGTCAACGTCACCAAACACCGTTGAAATTGTCAAACTCTGCCAAAAATCACAAAAGAGTTGACATGCCGGTGTTTTGTTGAAACGTCACGAGGCCTTCCAGATGCAGCGTCTTCCACTATGACACACGACACAGGATCAACTGAGCAACTGTCAGGTCAATATCAGACTAGTCGATATTCACCATGTTCCACTTCCGGGACTGCTCCGGCGCCGTCGGAATTTCGGCCGCATGTCAGTCACCTTCCTCTTTCTTTGTGTTGGCGTTCTAACCTCCGGTGGATTTCTGAGGACTATGGTTAACTGCTCCTCAGATCTCTGCAGGGTAAATCCAGACAGCTAGACTATCTGTGAAATCTGAGTTTTCTGTTGCACGACTAAAACAACTTTTGAACGTACACAAGTTCCACCAAAAAATGTTCCATCCTGAGGCTATTTTGCAGAGGCACCGTTGGTCCGTCCAACGCTTAGGGCCACCCAAGACGATTGTGATTGGTTTAGATAAATGCAAATAAACCCGAGCACATTTTTCTCCTATCCTGGAATACTGTGTGGACTAGGCAGACCCTCCTTTGCAGCTCTCTGGAGGTGGGTCTGCCTATGCGAGACTAGTCCCAGATTCCTTGCCTTGCAGATATATGCAGAAACAAAGAAATCATATTCCAGACTATCCTGTACTCTAAAGTTTAACAAAGTATCCCATGTTCATATATTGCTCAAAGTTGTTATCAACATCCATGGTGGATCTTAATCAAGGAATAGTAGGTTTTTCAAAAATGTTACTGCTTTCTTTCAGTTCCAAGGCTTTTATGTCCCTTACTGTGACATTCACAGGCTTGAAGTCACCAGTGTGCTACCTAACAGTGTGTAGAGTATGTGAGTTTGTGACAACCCTCAAGCTGCTCTCATATGAATGAAGATGATGCCTTCTTTTGCAAGTGAAGTCAAGTCAATTTCATTTATACAGCCCAATATCACAAATGACAAATTTGCCTCAAGGGCTTTAACAATCTGCACAGCATACAACATCCTCTGTCCAATGACCCTCGCTTCAGATGTGGAAAAACTTCAAAAACGTCTTTTTCTTTTATGTCTTAGTCTTACTTGAGACTGAGAGGACATGGTTTCTCTGACATGCCACATGTGTGGAGACTGTTGCAGCTGTGGGATTCATTTTGCTATCAGACATGGACGGGGCTTAATGATGCTCTGTGGCTGTCCCCTGGGCGTTTTTTTTGCGATGAAAGCTGGTGTCACAGGAAACTCGGCTGAATCTCCGTGGCTTTATCAGGGCTGCCCATTGGGCCGCCGCTGGCTCATCGTTATCTCTGGATCTTCTCGGGTGCCTGGCGCCTCTGAGGCTTTCAACTCTTATCACATGGAAATACATTAAAGACAAGATTAATATGAGAGAGAACACCACAGGATGTTCTGCAAAGACTGAGTCAGGGATCTTTAGCCACATCCCAGTTGTCTGAAATGGTTGACTGGCTGGAAATGTGGATGGTGGCTGATAAAGCTGAAAATGTAAAATATATACAGCAGGTCTTCATAGATAGCACAACATTCAAATTATTTAAAAAGTCACACAGGTGGTTGAGTATACAACATTTAGGATAAAATACGTACCATGCAATAGACCAAATCAGTGTGATGCACGCAATGACAAAAATCACTTCTGGGTAGACAAATAGCAGTTGATTTGAAGATATGTAAAATCATCAAACTTCATTTCTGTTGTCATTTCCAGCTGTAACTGTAACATTTAAAGCTATAGTGCATTGTTTCTGTCGCTCCCATGAGGAATTCTAAATAATGACAACAAAACTGTTGGCGCGTCCACATGATACAAGTCTTCCGTGATCACGCAACACCCACACCCCTCCTCCACACAGTTGCTAGTAGCCAAGGAGGACACAGAGGATTTAAAAAAAAAAACATGATGGACTCTTCAGAAGAGGTAATTATCTTCACTCGAGTTTCTGTGCGCGAAAGTCGCCCAACGACACAATCTTCTGAACATAGCCATACTGAGAAATACAGAGAGAGTTGTGTGGAGCTGGTAGTCTTAATTAGATTTGTATCAACTCATTTGGCAATGGCTTGAATGTAACGGACATTCATTAATATCAAAAAGTTACGCACTAAAGCTTTAAAGATATATAGTTAAAAATGGAGGTCTGACCTACCCTTCCTTTTAGATGAAGGAGATGAGGTCATTGCTACAGGAAACCATAACTGTAAAAATAATAGACAAAGCTTCTGGGTCTGAAAAGTGAAGCCAATGCCATTAAGTGCCTTGAAGCTGCATTCTCTCTAACTTCCAGCAGGGGGAGTCAGTTTCAAGCCAATGAGAAAATGAGCCTACTTCTCACTTGATTTATTACCTCAGTAAACATTTTCATAATGTGTTTATGCACTCAGTTGCTAGTTTCAAGTCTTCTTCAATACAGCATGATGTTCATTTTCTAAATTATGGTTCCATTTATTTTAAAATAGATGTTAAATCAGGGGATGCTTTAGGACCTGTCAATCAGGACAGAGGCTTAGCTGTGAACTTGTTGGTGTTGTCCATGTTTTCTTCTTAAACTTTGACCCTCTCACTGTATATTAGCACTTCAAAGTTCATTGGAAGATTTGGTTGCCTAAAAATGTCTTGTTCAGCGTTATACCAACCAAGCTAGCTAGCTGCTGCTATCGTTAGCTGATAAAAGTTGCACATTTTCTGTACTGCCGTAGATGCAGATGAGTGGTGGCAGTACCCAGAGGTCCGCGTTTACTCTACTGAATAACTCGCAGAAGGGATGAAAATCGGCAACTTTCCCCTTGTAGCGTTTAGCTTAGCACAGCGCAACCATAAACAACAGTGTCTCTCGTCAAAAATCGTCACATCCGCTTGCAAAAAAACAATGATAACGCCTCTACTGTCAAACTTGAGGGTTCAGTAGGGCAGTCCACCAACGTTTTTTTGTTTTGGAGATGAGATGTAAACAGCATCTTTAATGTCAAAGTCAGACACTTTGCATGTCCAAATATCCACCTCAACTTCTCCTTGGGGCTTTTTACGTCACTATCAGAATGTGAGCAAAATCTGCCATTATATGCTGGACCAGAAGGTCACCCAACATTGACATGAGTCCAACAATCACTCTCCTTTCCTAGTTCTGTTTTTATATCTGTCTCTTTATGCCTACCATACACTAAATGACATTGATCGAACAGAATTTGAAAAGACGAAGGTCTGACACCATCTCACATCTAAAGACAATCATCTCAAATCTAACGTTAAAGACTGTCATAATATGTATAGACTGGGGATCTTGCAGGGTCATACATTGCAAGACTACAACTAAATTTGTTTTGAAAAATGTAACCAAGCTAGCTAGCTTACCGCTAGCATTAGCTGGTAACTTAAGGGAAAGTTAGCAGATTTTCTGTTCTGCCGTACATGCAGATGAATGTCTCCAGTACCCGGAGGTCTGTGTTTATCTGCTGGTAAAACTCCCGTTGGATGACGCGCTTCAGAAGGCTTGAAAGTCTGCAACTTTCCCTCTTTAGCGTTTAGCTTAGCGTGGCGCCATAGCAAACATGAACAACACTGGCTCTAGCTGTTTGCTGCTTCCTGTTTGGTGCTGGAGGGAGAGCACCCATTGGTTGTTGTAAATGTTCACATGATTTAACTTCACTACCCAGAGCCGGCCCGACCCATAAGTGAACTAAGCGGCTGCTTAGGGCCCCGTGGCTACCAGAGGGCCCCCAAGAGTGCTTGAAATGTCCCACAATAGACCTTTTTCACAGCAGACATTTTGACTTGTCATAGTAGGAAAAGCACAGGTGAATTCAAAACCATTACTGATGGCTGCATTCCACTTAGGAGAGGCCCTGGTATTAAACCATTACTGATGGCTGCATTCCACTTAGGAGAGGCCCTGGTATTAAACCATTAATGATGTCTGCATTCCACTTAGGAGAGGCCCTGGTATTAAACCATTAATGATGGCTGCGTTCCACTTAGGAGAGGTCCTGGTATTGTGCATGCTGACTCACTGAAATATCTTACTGGGACACTTGATGGAACTGAGCCATCGTTAAGGTTATCAATTTCAGCTGTGCTTTTCCTACTATGACAAGTCAAAATGGCTGCTGTGAAAAAGGTCCATAGGTCTCACATTAGACTTTAAATGCATATTTGTACATTATGAGTGCTTAAACTAATATTTACAATACACAAGTTGGTTAAGTGCCAAGCTAGGACCTGGCAACATGTTACAATGTGGAGAGTCCCCAAACCAAATCCTGCTTAGGGCCCCCAAAAGTCTAGGGCTGGCCCTGTCACTACCAAGACTTAAAACTTACGATAATATCAAACCTGTTTGATTTTGTCGAAACATCAAGACAGGAAAAAGACTGGGACTGAGTTTTATGACCACATTACACCAAACGATGGAGACGACGGGAGCACGCCAACTCTAGCAAGACTCTTAGGATTTCATTCTGATATTGAAAAATAGTCCACGACAGTGGAATCTCTTGAAAAGTCGTTGTATTTTGGTGACTTTGAGGTTGATAAAAGCGCTGAGGCTGAGCCTAACAGTGAAGTCGTGGGCCGTAAACACACACACACACACACAATATAATTAAATAATAGTGAGTAGTTGTTAAGATATGACATGACATTTTCACCCCACAATCAGCTGGTCAAACACTGTAAGAAAAATAGAAATGTTGACTGGTCCAATTCCTCCTCTTGTTGCCACTTTCATCCATTCACCTTGAGTGGTACAACATTTCCCCAGCATTTACTCTGATCATTTATTCCAGACAAGGTCAGTTGAGTGGAGATGCACTCTCATTAATTATCTCTATAAATGATGCATGACAAGAGTTCAATCAATCTTCATTTCACACCACGGAGCCTTAGAAAATGACGTCTGAACCAGCCATCATACCCCATACATCATCGTAAATATTACACAGAACGCATGCAACACACAAAACATGTAAAATACACACAACAATAAAACAACATAGTTAAAAACTCATAAGCATCACCTGCTGCCAAAATATACCACATATGGCAACAGCTTTTGGCAGGATTGAACAATGCATCAAATATGCTGTTGGCTATAGATTAAAAAAAAAAAAAAAAAAATATCAGTTTTATTTTTAGGTGCATCATGTCCTCTACATGTGGACAGACAGAGAAGTAATCTTGAATGGCAGTCATAAGTGACAATCAATCATGTTTTTATTGCTTTAAAGCAACAATGGGTAATAGATTTAATTGTGCCTTTTGGGAATTCGACCCCATCAACAGTGTTGCATTCACGATGAGATGCTACCACACAAATCATACCGCATGTTACAATGCAAGCTACATGTTACATGTTGCATGTGAGAGTATTATCCCAGTGTGTACCTGGCCATTGCCTCTGACAAAGCTTATTGTGGTCTGACAGCAGACCCAGCGACCTATGGGAGCAGAGATCCAACATTAAGTGAAGAAGTCCTAAATCACTGTTCTAAATGATGGACTGATGAAACCGCAAACACAGCTGAAATGTGTTAGATAGATAGATAGCTAGATGTTAGAGGACAGAGCTAGACATATGAAGGCTGTGGGCACAATAAAAACATTTGGCCCCAGAATTAGGCACATTATGTTGTTTTTAAACCATACTGTCTATACATAACTGTTATATTCTTCACTGTTTGATGTTAGTAGATATAACCACGATAACCCGGACCACGGCAGAATATTGACATAATCTCTTCACAGCAGCATGGCTAACACCAACAATGGAAGCTAAAGTTACCCACAATCCATCAGGTGTATATCACTATGGATCTGAGAGTAGCCTAAAATACACAACAATACACAACACAAGCAAGTACTGGGGTCCTTTTCAGGAAGGAGGTTTAACAATCTCTGAGTCTAACCCTGAACTCTGAGTTGATTTACCCTGAGATGGAAAACTCTGAGTTTTCAGTTCCAGAACAGCTGATATGAGTTGGTTCAATCAACTCGGAGTAGGTTGACTCAGAGCTAAGCGTGTGCACCACCACAATAAAAAGGCAGCATCATTAGAGCCATGATACTACGATTCACCATGGTAACAACCACAAACAAACTGGTCGGCGGAACTACTCATGCGCACAAACAGTGAGTTTGAACATGCATTTCGTTAAAAAAGCAACACAGCGGCTGCTGTAAAATAGCGAGAATTGGTGTGGGAGAAAATTGCTGTTCGAGTGAACGCGTAAGCATTGACAGCATATTAATTTATATTTAATCACAGGTAACCTATAATATTACTGGTGAAAACTGGAATGGTATTACACCTTTTCATTTGAGGTGCAATCCTGCGGGCGAAAAAGATACTACTAATCCCATTCTGAGCCTGCAGCACCATGATCATTAACAGAAATATAATTTATAATCATTTAATTCTTTTTAATGGCTCTCACTGGTTTGTGTCCAGGGAACACTACAAAAACATTTAAAAAAAAATTAAAAAACGTTTCAGAGCAAGGCACACTTTTCTGACAGGTCTGCATACAGTGGCTTTACTAATATGCTCTCCATCCCCAGTGTTGTGAAGAAAACTGCCTTTTGCAAAAAACATAATGCGACACAATGAATCTGCTGGGATGGAAAAGCATGTCCACGATGGTGGAGGTTGGTGATATGAGGACGGATAAGGTATCTACATATCTGATGGACTGTGAAGAAAATACCTCTCAAATCGGTTATCTGGAAATGAAAATACATCTAGTCGGGACTCAATATCATCTCCCGACATAAACTCTCTTTGAAGTAATACAGCTTTTTCATCAACGGGATTGTTGACAAAAGGACATGACATGTTTGAGAAAAAAACATTTTATAATCTGCCTAACATAAACCAATACGTTCTTTTATTCATGCAGATAACAAAATGCGCTAACATGCGCCTGATACAGACTGAATGAATGAATGAGGAAATGAAAGAGCGCTGTGTCAGAGGGAGGAGACTGAGAGAAGAAAACCTGCTCCCGACCAGGTTAGGTTCACAGGCTCAGTTACCACAGCTGACTCTGAGGTTAAGTTCCCTCTCTTTCTGAAACGGGCTGGAGCTACCCCACTCTCTCAGGTTTGATTAACATCCCTTTCTGAAACAGAACCCCAGAGTTTCCCTCATCTCAGGGTTAACAAACTCAGAGTTTTCACTAAACCTGCTTTCTGAAACGGACCCCTGATGTGGATGCAACTCAGCATTACTGGTGACATTTGTTTTTAACAACAATATTAGGAGCAGTTGAATTCCCCCCCCCAACAAAATTAACCATCCTCTCACGTGTGGCAGCTTCAGTTTATTTCATTATTTTAAACTGTTTTGTTGTAGATCTTAGGTTGCATGTTAAAAACAGGCTTGAGATGACCTGTGATCACTGATTAACTAATGAATGTGTGCTCAAACAGCAAAAGACAAGGTGCTGCCTTTAAACATTTGAAACAATGAGGACAATAAGAGTTAAAAAATATTCTTGAATTCTATAAAACCATGGCGTCATGCCTCATGGCAATCAACCTTTTTCACAGAAGACATTTTGACATATTTTCATAGCATACCTGTGCTTTTCCTACTATTAATGAGTCAATTGAGTCAAAATGTCTGCTCTGAAAAAGGCCTACAGACACGTGTGGACATGCATTATACGCTGTCAGCTACAATACCGAGAAGTGAATTGGTGGCATCCCATAGAAAATAATATCGAACTTTGCTTTTGCTGTGTGTCATACTGAAACATATTTCAAATGTCTTTGCTGAGATTTTTGTTTTGTCTTTCAAATCCTATGTAGATGGCCATACGGCATATTTTTAAATATTCTTATTGAATATTTTGGGTAGTTCCCTGTAGCCGCTGTGGCGGAAGGCAGTAACCTAATGTACAATTGCCTAATGCAGGGGTCTTCAAAGTTTTGTAGGCCAAGGACCCCTTAGCTAAAAGAGAGACAAAGCAGGGACCCCCAACTACCTACTTAAATATAACATTTTGCATATAAATTGCATATTAAATTGGGCCAGCTGGATGAAAACTGATATTAATATATTTAAACATCAAGTCTTACCTATAGTAAACCTATCATCAATATTGTGTAAATTTAATTATTTATTTTTTTTAGCAAAAAAGCTTGGCTAATATATATGTCTTAGATTCATGTTAGTGTTTTTCAGACAATTCTTTTACTTTTTGAAAAAAAAAAACTATCAAAAAATGATCAAACAATAATCAGGCGGCCCCTCTGTAGAACCTCTTAGGGGTAATGGACCCCCTGTTGAAGATCTCTGGCCTAATAGTAAAATCACCATAGCACTGCCAGTTGTACACTTACAGTAGCATCCTCCATTGCTGGGCAGCTATATGTCTGTTAACTTATGGTTGTCAATGGTAATGTCTAAATGGTCGTCGAGTTTGTTCCAAAACAGATTATGGGCAGCAAAATGAGTTTTGAACAGCCAATAATTTCAGCAGCCGGCCAAGTCTTTGTTGAGTCACTGGTATTGATTATGTCACTATCAACCCAGCTAGATAGAACGTGGTCATTCTGTGCTATAGGGCAGGGAAGACAAGAACAATCAAAGCTTAGATGACTCTGCTTTTTCTTTTCTTTTTTTAATCCGAGGTTTAACAGCATGGGTGGGTTATTGAAGGGGGCCTACGGGGCCCAGGGGCCCAACGACTCTGGGGGCCCAAGCCAGAGCCTCTGCGTGAAGTCACTATTGCATTTCTTGTCATAGTTGTCATAGTCAAAGAGCTTAGTCATTCATGTCAATAACAGAGCTCCAAAAGTCCTACTGAAAAACTGAAGAAATAGCCTTAACATTCACTTTGATGATGTCACAAGAAATAAACCATCATGATACATTTTAGGGGAATGTATATCCCCTCAAATCCTGTTATTTCTTAGTTAATATGCTGTTGGTGTAACACCTCCCGGGCACAGGGCAGTGTTGAACAAGCGGACAAATTAAATGTGCTGCCGTTTAATGTTGCTGTTCTCATTAGAATGTTAATTCAACTTAATATCAGTGCAAGGTCTGTCACATTTCTTTTGCTTAGTGTATAAACGATCTAAATCAGAATTTCTTAAAAAATAAACAATACAAATATACACAAGCCTGGCTATTAACTAAATCATGTACTCAATTACATATGTGTACTGATCTGATCCTGTACAACGTTCATTTCTATTCTACTCCGTATCTTTTATCCTATTTAATCTGTACGTGTAGTGGAACATCACTTCATCTACTATACATATACATCAATGTATAAATGTAACTTACTCCGTTTTCTGTTATATAGAAAGACTAGACAGTTGCTACCAATTTATAATCAATTCAGCATTACATCAGGAGCATGCACATTCAAGTTGAACTTATAACAAGTAGCAGAGGCAAGTTAGCTCACTTAACATCACAAAACACATTCTTATCAAACAGCATAATTCACTAACTCCAATGTCTGAAACATGCAGTGTGCAGGAGCAAAAAAGTATTATTATCCGAATTCTACTTAGACACATTAGCAACAACAAGAAAGCCTAGCACTCTGTTTCCATACTGGCTATCATAACTTAAACATTTCCCACCATCCATCCATCTTCATCCGCTTATCCGGGGTCGGGTCACAGGGGCAGCAGCTCCAGCAAAGGACCCCAAACTTACCTTTCCCGAGCCCCATTAACCAAAACCTTGTTCACTCACTATACCCTACATAGTGTTTATTTAATAGTGAACTATATAGGGAATGACCAAACGAGATTTCGGACACTCACTGAAAATATCGGTTATTTGTGTGAGGGAGGTGGGCGCACCCAGCATCATGTAAACAAACCAAAAAAAATAATGCTTCTAATGTCCCTGAAGCAAACAGAGTGATCCGGAGAATAGTAAAAGGTTGGATTGATGTTGCAGGTTACATTTCCACTGTTTAGAAACTAAACCCCACACCATTTTGGGTTTCCACGGGTGCTTCTGCTTCTTCTTCTCCTCTGTAAAAACACGACTGTGTTGCATTGTGGGACACGGGCGTGAAATGAAGGGTACATTGTATATACACTCAAATTAGCTGTGCATTGTGGGTATTTTATAGTGGACTATATAGTGAATTAAATTTACTGTGGAGAATTCGAACAACACTACAAAATGGTGAACACACTATATAGTGCACTATTTCCAATGATAGGGAACGATTTCAAACACAGCTCAACTCTGACTAGGGGATCCCGAGGCGTTACCAGGCCTGGAGATATATTCTCTTCATCCAGTCCTGGGTCTTCCCTGAAGCCTCCTCCCAGCTGGATGTGCCTGGAACACCTCCCAAGAAGGAAGGCCCCAAGGGGGGGCATCCTTGCCAGATGCCCGAGCCACCTCAGGTGGCTACTTTCCACGCAAAAATGTCTACTACTGTGCAAAAATTATGTGAGTTGAGGTGGTTTGGGCATCTGGTAAGGATGCCCCCTGGGCCAGGCCCGTCCAGCTGGGAGGAGGCCTCAGGGAAGACCCAGGACTAGGTGGAGGGATTATATCCCCACCCTGGCCTGGGAACTCCAACCCGACCCCGGATAATGTCACATTGGCGTTAACTGTATATATGTGTGCTGTAAATCCTGTTGAGATACAGGTGGATTTAGTTATTGGGCTGTTGGCTGCAAGTCAGTGTACTGGTGGAGGGGGGATTTTACACGTCCGTGCCCATAGGGCCCGTTGTCTCATAATATGTCTATGCTCAACAGTGGACAGAAATGGAAGAATCATGCTGTGCCAGTGTTTGTCCATCACCCCAGAGAATACACCCACCTTCACAACAACCAAGATGTAGGTTACCATTGCTAGAAAGAGTTGACTGATTCCTGTCTGTCTCTAGCTTTTCATTCACTTGAAATAGCTTCTTGTATTCTTGTGGGGAACTTCAATAATCCCCACTGGACTCCAAGTCACTCAGTGACTTGCTACTGGGGGTCAGCATGCTACACAGCTTTGACCTCACTAATAATGACATATACTGCTCAGTACTGATGAATGGGTGATGGCAGGCCTCTGTTTTCCTGTCCACCTCCAAATCCCTCTGTGTTCCTGGGTCATGTGGCATCTCCTCATGAATAAATTGTGACTTTGCATCCTGTGCACAAAGTGGCTTTTCTTGTTACCACGGAGGAGCAGGAGGCTAAAAATGTCATAACTTCTAAATTATTCACGCCACCGTTAGATAACAAAAACCAGCAACATCCTGAAAAATATAATCTAGTAGAGGAGAAAGATCAGCGGATTAGTGGTGGGAGATAAAAGAATATGAAAATGTTAGAATTATCATAATTTGCTCTGTGGGCCTAGTGTCGGAGGAAAGTTCTTTAATTGGCTTTCACAATAAAACACTGGAGAATAGATGGTTAAAATAATGTGACTGCTTCCTCTGTGGGCACAATAGGTCTTGATAAGATTCTAGAATGAAAAGATCACAGGAAACACTACATTAGTGTCTGCTGCTTCATAGGCTTGTCCTTTGATTTTGTCCGCCAAGAAGTCCTCCAAATTGATTGTAATCTCCCTCTCCGACCCATGTGAGCATTTTCTGATCTGACACCCTGGCCTCAGGACAACATCTTCCAAAATTGTTGCATATGACTGCTAAGGGCTGGTCCAAGGCAAACCTTAGCCGGCCTGCAAAGGGTTTGTAGATGAGTCGGACGTCCATGAAGAGAAGCATAGATAAAGATAGGGGTGCTATGATTTTAGCTACACACCCTCCTCTGCCAGTCTAGGCTTCTCCGCCACTCCTCACTCAAAAGGTGAATTTTAAGCTAACTGTTAAATGTGGGGACAGAGTCTGCCTCCTGAACCAAAACTAGGGGCTGGTTCCTTAGGAGAGGAGCCTGGTAGCTGAAGGCTCTGGCTCCCATTTGACTTTTGTAGACTATAGAAAACACAAGTAATTCTGCATTCTCAGGGTTTCTACAGGTTTCACCAAGTCAAATGTATGACTTTTTAAGACCATTATGAATGAAATTTAAGACCTATATCACGACATCAAAAACAAAGTCAGATATTGAGTCTGGATACATCGTCTGAAACGATTCCCCGATTTCCTCAGTGGCATTATAGGACTGGTGTCTATATTGGCTGCAATATGAGTTGCATGTTGGTCTCATTTGTAGTTGTAATACAGCAAATAATATTTGGACTAGGGACAGAAAGATCTACTGTACAACACCACAGAATTCTAAAGTGCTGCGGGAACATATCAGTGAGCATTAGATGACCTTCGAAGTCACTGTTCCATTATCTTTAATGTGACTATTATTTGCTACTGTTCATCACACCCCCAACCGGCCCCGTCAGACACCGCCTACCAAGAGTCTGGGTCTGCCGAGGTTTCTTCCTAAAAGGGAGTTTTTCCTTGCCACTGTCGCAATAGCCACTGCTAATGCTTGCTCTTGAGGGAATTACTGTAATTGTTGGGGTTTTGGATTTTATAGAGTGTGGTCTAGACCTACTCTATCTGTAAAGTGTCTCGAGACGAGTTATGATTTGGTACTATAAATAAAATTTAACTGAAAAATTTAATAGAGGTAGCGTTACATTGTCGTAGGAAAACAAAGACCTGTTTAAAATTATTTAAGACCAAGAACACAATACTGAAGCGAATTTTAGACTTTTTAAGACCCCGCAGAAACTCTGATTCTGGGATTGCAGTGTTCTAGTTGGGCAATAGGGTACTAAGACCTCTTTAAGATATGATGACGCCTTATTGGAGCAACCTAATAATAAGGAATTACAAAACCCAGCCTTGAAGTAGCAACTGATTGCCGCAACTGAGTGCGAATTTGCCCTATAGGCGATTGCCGGTTACAGCATTCTCACGCAATACTGGACGAATTTAAAATATAGGTATTACCATTAGTAACTTGGACACAGAAATATGGGGAAATGGTTGAAAATAGGTTGAAATACAGAAATGTCCCCGTTATTAATGCAAACTGAACACATCCTGCTGCTACATCACAAAAAACAGCAAAGCATTGGAAGGTTTGAGAAGCAGCTGCAGGAAGGGTCAACATAGTCACAGAGGTTAATGACTGACTGCCAACGTTTTGTTCAATACAAGCTGGTTACATCTGGGGCATCCTGTTGGCCCAGTGGCCTGGAACATGGCTTTGTTTCTGGCTTAGAGCCCTTCCCCCACCCCAACCCCTATGTGTCCTACGTTTTGGTGAAATGTATAAACAAATACATTTAATTTTTTGGATATTGGTACCATCTATAGCCTAAATATTAGATTTTAGGACAGGAAAGAAGAAGAGGTTCAGGATGCACATAGCCCAGTGTTATGGAAAATCAACACAAATGTCGGTGCACAGGAAGTTTTGTGAGAATATTTGAGTGGAGCTTTCTTGACCAATCTGTCCAGGTCCTTGCTGTACAGTGCAACCACAGTTTCATTTCAATATAGGGCTTGGGATCAATGATATAAACAATTTCTTTGCAAACATTCGTGTCATGTTTGCTCCTATAATTTCAGTCAATTTATTTCCATGATCATATACAGTATGTTCCTCTTTGAAGAATTGTTTAGCCTGTATGTGTAAATGTGTCAGTTGGATTTTGATGTTGCTTCCATGCAAATGGAGGTTTTGGCCAATGACACTAGAGTAAGGGTAAATATGTCACCAATACATTAGGGTTCATCCTCTGGGGACATGAATATCCACAGCACATTTCATGGTAATGTGGCCAGTAGGTTTCTAGATACTATACATTGAAAGTGTTGGTCAAAGAGACATTTTGACTTGGTGGTTGTGTTCTTGGTCATCTGGTCACAGAAAACACAAATCCACTGGGTTACAAAATACTGAAGCCCATAGCAGTGTAATTATTTTATAGTAATGCTGGTAATAGGAGTGTTCTCTTCTTCTTTCATAAAGAATAGCAGGAGCAACCTGCTCCTATTGTTTAAATGCTCCATTGAAAGGTCCAGGGCCTCTTTTGTTCCTGGAGAAGTTTTTTAGGCTTTTTCATGAACAATGTTATTGCAATGTCTCTTCTACAATTCATTAATTCATGTTATGTAGCCACTACTGCTGTTATTGTCTGCATATGGTTTACATGGTTGTACATTGGCACATTTGCACTTTCTCTCTTTATGAATTTGTCTTAGATCTAACTTATGACTGCATCATTGGCTTTTACCGATCCTCTTATTCTGGTTGCAATAGAACGATTCCCTTCAGTGACTCTGCCTGGTGTTATTTATTGTGTAAATAACATATTGTGTTTATTTGGTCTGTCTTTGTCGACGTATTGTGTATGTCTCTGTTTATGGTAGCAAACCAGTTTCCCACTTGGAGATTAATACATTTCATCATATCCTATCCTAATGACAAATATGATTCCACTAGTACCATCCATCCATCCATCCATCCATCCATCCGTCTCATGATTAGCCCAGAGAGCCCAGCCCAATTGCCATAAAGTTACATTAATAATACAAGACTATGTAAAACACCAGATTATGTAAAACACCAGTTTATGTTACTGACAATGATTTAAAAATTATATCTTTCTACAATATCTGCCCATGGCAGGTACAGCATAGTTTAGGGTAAAGCAAAATTGTGGTTATAACAGAGAAACCATGATTAGGGTTAAGCAGCCTACACATGATCTGTGGTAAAACCTCTCTGCTCTGGCCAATCCATTGTTTTCCTATGGGTTAGAGCGGTGGCGCCCAACCAGGCGCAGAGTTGCCCCTGTACACTGCGCTCAAAGTTCAAATTATTTCAACTTTGACCTTGTTGCCGCTGACCTTTCAAAGCACAACCAATTCCAGAAGCAATGATGATGTACTGTATACCTGCAGGTCTCATGCATGAAATTCAAATGTGTTACACGGCACATCCACCAGCCCAACCTCCACTCACGTACTTTCAGCCACACTACGTAAAGCACACAGTACTTCCTGCTTGTGATTAGAACACCAGTTCTTTTAAGTAACCCGGTTTGTGTCATTTACCAGTCACTAGCAAACTGACTCATGTGGTAGGCTAAGTTACACAAGTGCTCTTATCTTTTTTACTCTAATAAATAAACTCCATACTGTAACATGCCACAATGCATAAAAACACAAGTGAAATAGCTGTCAAACCGACGCCAAGTTTAGCTTAGTTTTTCTCTTATTCTCAGTGTGGGTGTGTGCTCATGAACGGCTTGTTCTTCGGCTCAGGGGGTGCGTGCTGAGCAAGACTGTAGAGCAGCGGCTCTCAGAAGTAATTGTCTATTCCCTGCAGCACGTTCTGGGTCTACCCCAGGGTCCCAGTTGGATATGCGTTTCAATATAAAGCACCAGCGTTCTAGGTGCCAAGGATTCTTATCCGCTCCCTAAAGCTGAGCCCAGCCACCCTTTAACATCCTAACATTTTTTTGTCTATATTGGACGATTCCACACCTCGCAATTTACGTCCAGTGTGTTTAGTAGTGTGCCCCTTAGGGTGAGGCGGAACGTAAGGGTATGAAGGTCAGGAAGAATGTGTAGCATGTCATGATGTTGAAAAGATATTTCAATAACCTTAACCAGGTGTTTTTGTTGCCTAATGTTAACCACATTTTTGTCATTAACACAATTTTAATGTTTGGGCAAAAAAAATATTGTCATCTAATCTAATCAGTTACTGTCCACCATGGACCCTCATGTTTGGCAATAGGGATGCCTAACCATGTCCTCCTGAGGTGTTTCAAGGCCAAATGGGATATAATCCCTCAATGTGTTCTGGGTCTACCCCGTGTTTTCCTCCTAGTTTGATATGCCTGGAAAAGCTCCAGAAGGAAGCTCCAAGAGGCATCCTAATTAGATGCCAAAGCCACAAACTACCTACAATGCGAAGGAGCAGCGCTTCTACTCCGAGCTACTTTCGAATCTGTGACTTCCTCACCCTATCCCCAAGGATGAGCCCAGTCACCCTATGTAGGAATTACATTTTGGCTGGTATTCTCTATCACATTCTTTCATTTACTAGCCAAAGCTCATGACCATGGGTGATGGGTGGAATGTAGATTGAATAGTATAACGAGAGCTTCGCTTTCAATCAGCTGCCTCTTCACCATTGCAGTTCCAATACCAATCACCAGTCCATCATATTCATCATATCTAAGGTGGATGACACTGACTGGACCAGAGTTAATAAAAGGCTAATATTGGTCTCACATATCATATCATTGCAGGTACAAATACACTCAGGGACAGCGTGAACACCCTCCACAGCCCACGTGGCTATTTGTCTAACTTTAGGAGGAATAATTGAGTTTAAGCATTAGACTGAACAGTGGGAGACAGTGTAATGTGTAACAGGATAAAGGAGGAAGGAGCGTTTTTTCCCCCCCCCGTGGGCTGAATCTCCAGGCTCCTCCACTCCTCAAGCCACACTTTTGATGAAATTAACAATCTTCTTCACCCGTCTTGCCCTCCATCCTCCAGCTCTCTCTGTCCTAAAGAGATTAGACCACTTCAGGAACATTATTCAGATTGTTTATCACTCTCAGCTCCAATTGAAATGAAGTGGATTCTGTTACACTGAGGGCTTCTGCAGAAATCTGGATTACACATTTTCTCTGCCTCTCCTCTTACATCAGTGCCATTAGTTCTCATTTCGCTTACTTTGTAATGTTTTATTTGTGACTCAGTAAATCATATTCTATGCATAAAAAAAATTAATTTCTTTATATAAATGAATAAATGAAAATCACATTAATATCATGGCATGAGTGTAAAGATAAATTCAATATTTATTTTTGTCTTTAACTGGACACAATGTTTCAGGTATGTCTTTAATGACCTACATAATACTAATTATTATTGAACCCATTAAAAGTGTATTCAAGTTAATCAGTCAGAACAGCTGATCTCACTGCTCCCCGCCCCCGTCTAATCGAGTGTCCTGAAAACAATTAACGGAAAAGAATAAATTATGCAAAGGTGTGTTTGACGACACCAAATATTGTTTGTAACTCAAGGTCAGATGTCTTGCGAGATGATCAGACAGGCTCCCGTTTTCAAATACTATGTGCATACAAATGACTCAGTGATTACTCAAGGAAATTATTTGCCAAAGCTTTTGCACATATTTATGTACCAAAGTGCTGCGGAGGAAGGTCTGGCAACAGGAGCATATAATTTGTGCAGATAATTTGTGTTTGGTTATAGTTTTTGCAATTATATTTTAAGAGTTTAAGAGTAAGCTGTATATAAAATTAGGTAGCCTTGTCGGACAACAGTTTCTTACTAAATGAGCTGGGCTACCACTTGGCACCCTGGTCATACATATACTCCTGCATAGGAGACAAAACGGTCAGGAGTGGTTTGCATTTCTTTAAACCAATCACAATCGTCTTAGGCGGCGCTAAGCTCCGGACGCAGTGATGGTGGCTCTGCAAAATAGTCTCCGGAAGGAACTTGTTTTGGTGGAACATTTGCACCCCACAAAAGAAAACGCCGCATACAATATTAAAGGAAGTTAACTGTTTACATAATACAGTAAGGTGAGCTATTTCAATTTGCTGGGTACATGGTTAACCTCATTAGCTCCTATCAGTTTATCAACGTTTTTATTTTGTCAACAGCAATCCCACCAATCGGTCCCAAAACGTCCCAGTTAGAGAGGACGTGCCGTAAAAAGAAAGGTTAATGTTGCTCGATGCGACCGGAGTTTAAAGTAAACTGAAAGCGGAAAGTAAGGGCAAAGCCGGCCCGAGGCATAAGCGAACTAAGCGGCTGCTTGGGGCCCCCTGGCCACCCCCAATCGAGTGTTGTGTTTTCTCCTTAACATTCGAATGGGCCCAGCCCTCCCCCTGCGCGTTTGCCATGGAGATACACAAACAACATGGCAGCGACAGCGGCTAATATTAATTATTTTCTTAACTAGTTGTTTCATTTCAAAAACATTTAAGTACAGAAGCAGTGATGACTATTTTGCCATATAGTTTTGCCAAAAGTGATGACTTTGTACTCCTAATTTAGTTTAATCTGTTTTATTGTTAATGATCACTGCTTTGTTTTTTTATTGATAAGGATACATTTTCTATTGTCAGTTTTATGTTGAACCGTTATGAAATTATATAATATTAATTGGAGGTCACGTGTGACGTCGTCGACGATGTCGTAGGGCTCTGAGGGAAAGAAATAAGAAAGAAATACAATGTTTTAGAATAATAAAGAGGCGTGCTTTGCTTCATAGCCTGTGTTACTACATTATCTGGGTCCCATAACAGTGACATAACCAAAAGATGTATCCTTGGATTCATTCAAAACTTTGATTTGTTTAAAAAAGTAAAAAAAAATGATCAGCTCCCCTTCACCCAACATCTCAGACCTGACCGATGGGCCGTCACACGTCTTGCTCTCACCATTGTCAGTGACACCAACCACCCTCCATATATTGCTGCCATCTGACAGCAGATACAGGACTCTGGAGCTGTAGAAGGACTCACTTTGGCAATTTGGCAAGTTTTTTCGCTTCTGCCATAGCACTGCTGAACAAACTATCTCGCTGACTTTGTCTAGATCTAGTCTTGTTGTAAATGTGGTTGTTTCTGTGTCTATATACCTGTTTTTATGTTATCTGTTGATGTATTTGTCCGTGTATATTGCCATGTGCATGAAATCTCCCTCATGGGAGAATACATATCAATCTATCTAATTTAATAAATAAATACATATTTTATTTGACTGAAAGAGAAATTATATTGTTAATCACAATTATTTCTGAGAGAATTAATTGTACAGCAAAATTTGGAATTGCTACAGCTCTACCTCCCATGCGCTGTTCTCGATCATTATCAAGTATTTTTTATATTTTTTATGGGCTGTCTGATGAGTGTTTGACTGAACCAAACTGTCACTATGGCCAATTTAAAGATAGATAGATATTTATTGTCCCGTGAGGGAGATTTGTTTTCACAGTCTGTTTCATGCACATGGCAATATACATGGACAAATAAATCAACAGATAGCAAAGAGACAGTATATAGAGACATAGAAACTACCACATTACAACAGCGACACTGGTGAGGGCAAGGTGTGTGATGGCTCCTTCATTCAGGTCTGAGATGTTGGGTGTAGGGGAGCTGATCATTTTGGAGGTGACGTGTGTGATCTTGGTGAGTTTGAGGGAAATCACAGTGAGAATGTGATATCCTCTGACAAAAAATGGCCTGAGAAAGGTAGAGTGGTGATTTCACTCAGGGTAAAAAATCTACAGGATGAACCTTGCATGGTCTCAGGGACGCCCTGTGGTGCTATTCAGACACCTTGCTTGTCAATTTGCTGGCATTAGATCAAAACAGTTTATTGCCACAAAGGCCATGAAATGCAGCAACAAAAATCCATTCATGCAATGCTGATAACACCAGTGGATACTCACAGGCATTCATGTAGATTAATTTCGTCACATCCATTGTTAATTGCCGGAGATTGGGGAGAAACCGTGATTATCAAATGAGCTTATTGTATTTAGCTGGGACTAATCCCTGGCTTTCCTTGTTAGTGGGATTTGATGAGGAAGACAGCGGTGAGTCAGCTGGAGAGGTGACGGAACAACTGGATTTACACAGAAAACCTGCATGCAGGGCACGGATAAAACAGAGCTGAAACACAGATTAAACCTGTTTCAAATCTCACTGTGCTTCCTCATTAGCATTGATGAACACAGTGGAGCAGAACTGCATCACATTATGATGAATGGCCTAGGTTTTGGGCCAACATTCAGCTTGTTTTTGTCTGACGTTTTGCGGTCGTTCAGCATTTTTAGTTGTTTTGTAGTCTCACATTGCCAGACCTTCCTCCACAGTGCTGCGGAGGAAGGTCTGGCGAGTCCACACAGCATTCTGGGATAGGAGAAAAACATGCTCTGGTTTATTGGCATTTCTTTAAACCAATCACAATGGTTTTGGCCGGTGCTAAGCGCCGGTCGGGGCCACGGTGCCACTGCAAAATAAAATCAGGAATGAACTTGTTTTGGTGGAACATGAATTCATATCATAAACTACAAAATTACAGTCAATTACAGTGAAATTTAGCTGAGAAAAGGTAACTGAGCCGGGTAGTGGATGTTACGTTTCAGCGTACGTTACAGTTGAGTTAAGCCGACAACAGGTGACTGTCCTGTGGTGAAGACAGGTAAGGTTAAGGCACCAAAACGACTAAGACAAAGATTAAGAAAACAGATTGTGGTAAGTAGTACTCCTGGGTGGAAGTCTTGTTTTGTCCCCTTAACTTCTTTAGCGACCCAAACTCTGTTCCCCCACTTGAAAGGTTTGCGTTTTACGACCCACCAATCCACCCCAACCTGCTCCCTACACAGATCTTCTTACAGTGCCAGTCAATGTGGTGCTGGATTCCATACGAATTACAGTGCACTACTTTTCGTAGCTATATGTATGAATTGTTCATGAGAACAACCTGAATAAACACAGCAAATTTGATAAAAATCTGTTTACAAAGGAATGGACAGATTTAATGATTACCAGACAAGACATCTGACATGAATCCTCTTGATGCGTGCAGGCTGCTTTGTGAAATCTGGTCCAAATGTCTAATTAGCACAAATTATGTTTAGGTTTCAGTCTCAACAACTTGTAATCACTCAAACTGGATCATGTTTGACTGACGTGTGTGCACTAGCATGTGTCTTATGCATCACACAGCACACACACAACCCTTATTACTGTATATCCACATCCACACCTACATTACTCTGTCCAGTGATGACAGCCCAGATGGGCCAGAGTGGAGCCGTAGTGTGTCGTCATGCTGCTAAATGTACAGTATGCTGCTGAAGATGAGTGTCTGAGTGCATTTCAGTGCCGTTTATTTAGGGCTGTTCTTCTCCATCTGCTGCTGCAGGCTCAATGGTGTCACCTCGTCACAGTCGAGCCGCTTGATTGGCTTTTCTTGGTGATGGACAGTCTTGCAACTGAGCAGATGGCACCCCACTACCCTGGCAAGCAACTGCAGTTTCCTCAGAATGTGTCTGTGTGGTGTGTACACAATTCAGGAAGTATGTTTACTCTAGCCTTAAAGGCAGGGTTGGTAACTATTTCCAATATACACTTTTTCATATCTAGTTTGAAATGGTCTTTATACGGTGGCCGACAGGGGCAAACGCCCTGCAACTTCAGAAAACACAAGCAAATTAAGAAAACATCTTCATTAATTTGACAACACATGTGCACAACCGAATACATAAACGCGATGCAAATAAAAAATGATGCAAAAAGAAAAGCACACAAACCCCTAAAAAAGAAGCGATGCAAAAAGAAAAACTTCATTAATTTGACAACACATGCGCAGCATTCAGCAAATGCGCTGCAAATACACACAACACATCCAAATACATAAACACAATGCAAATACACACAACACAACCAAATACACAAATGCGCTGCGAATAAAAAAACGATGCAAAAAGAAAAGCACACAAACCCTGGAAACAAATGCAACAAAAAAACGCTGCATCCAGATTACACAACGGAAGTTCTCCAGGCCTCTAGAGGGAGCAGCTAAGTGGAACAGCTGGATTTTCGACCCCACGGGGAGAGAGAGAGAGAGAGAGAGAGAGAGAGAGAGAGAGAGAGAGAGAGAGAGAGAGAGAGACGTTCAATCTCAGAACGGTGTGCAACGGTGAGATCATAGACTGTAAATATTAAGTCTATGTTTGAGATGTTTTCTCTCGTTTGGTGGGTGCGTCTCGGCTCAGGTCACAGGTGATACTCAATCAGCAGAGACGTCCGTAAACTCGTGGTAGTAAAACATTTAAAACTGCATCAGCGTTTAACGTTGACGTTTGAAAGCCATATTACATGAGAGGGTTTAATTTCCAGGTCCAAAGGCGCATCGCTGAAGTGTAGGCCTCCTCAAGGGTAATATTGTGATTATACAACAAAATAAGTGACCAATCTGTATTCATATTGTTGAGCAATTCGCTCTTGAAATACAACAAAAAAACAGACACGATTCATAGTCCCTCCCTGTTTAGTAAACCAGCCAATTTACTGTGATAGATTCAATACTTTATTGCCATACAACTCGGTGCAAGTTGCTCGGAATTTGCTTCAGTGTGCTCAAGACAGGACATCAACACAATACAACAAAAAACAACATAGAGCTAATATATACACATATGGTATCCCACATGGGATCACACTAAGGCAGATAAAAAAGGGGACACCGATCACTACATACCTGGATGAAAGTCCAGGAGGCTAAAATAACAGATGTCAAGTTTAAAGTGACACGTTGCATAGGAATACATAGCACAAATCCACAACTTTGCAATAAATAGATGAAATACCGCTAGTATGGGTGGCATAAAAAGTAATATTAGAAAACCGGTGTGAAGAGATGTACAATTTATACAGGCACCTTAGGGGAACCTTTTTTCATGAGGTGCTGGTACAGAGATGGAGAGCTGTTTAGAGATTTAATGGCTCTGCAGTATGTGCTGTTGAGAAAGCGGGAGGTTCTTAGTGTCTTAATAGCTCTCAACCTTCTCCCTGATGGGAGGATTTATCAAACTGAATAAATCCCGGCCGCACATGAACACAAAACTGCTTTGCTTGCTCCATCGTGTTGTAAGTAAGACATCTGCTGAAAAAGTTATTGTATTCATTAGCATGATTGCCGTACTGTTTAGTTCAAAAACATCCAAAACACCAAAAGAAGAAGAGCGGACCAGACGCAAGCTTTTATTTTGAAAAGTCGAAGCTCGGGCACGACACCAGCCGGGAGGCAAAATTACGAATCCAACTATGGCCACGCCAAGACCCGCCCTACGAAGCAGCTCGATTGGTTGGGGTTAGGCATTTCACCTTGAATGGTTAAAGTTAGGGTTAGGGGATTGGTCAGGGGATAGGACCTGTACATGTAAGCATGGACGCCTGGCCAATAGTAGTGTGTGAATGCTATTGAAGGGCGGGTCTTGGCGTGGCCATAGTAGGATTCGTAATATCGCAGGCGGGAGAGCATGAGGCGAGAGCATAGACTGTGTATTACTAATATATTATGTTAATAATAATAATAATAATAATAATAATAATATGAATTTAATATACAGTCTATGGACAGGAGGGCATGAGACAGAAGTTCTCTTTTTACTATGCAACCATACCTGAACTAATAAAAAGGCAGAGTGCTCTCTCCCCGTGGGGTTGAAAATCCAGCTGTTCCACTTAGCTGCTCCCTCTAGAGGCCTGGAGAATTTCCGTTGTGTAATCTGGATGCAGCGTTTTTTTGTTGCATTTGTTTTTGGGGTTTGTGTCCTTTTCTTTTTGCATCGTTTGTGTATTTGGTTGTGTTGTGTGTATTTTGCAGCACGTTTGCTGAATGCTGCATGTTGTTAAATTAATGAAGTTGTTTTTCTTAATTTGCATGTGTTTTCTTAAGTTGCAGGGCGTTTGCCCCTGTTGGCCACCGTATCTTTACGCCCCGACAGCAATAAATAACTTTATCTGTAGCTGCTGTAATCTTGTAAAAATGCCCACCAGTCACTGCCTTGCAATCCACTTGGAAAGAACCAACCGCTTGGAAAGAACCAACACCCCAGATATAATGTACAAAGCAAACTTGACCTCAAGTTGTTGGAGCGGATGGGGTGAGCAGATGGCAAACCACAGTCATACAGTACATTTTTGTCATGCAAGGTTACAAGTGGTTTCTGGGAAAATTCTATTAAAAAAAAACTGTCAAATATTTGATATTTCTATAAAAAAAGACTCTGACTTGTTCCTAGTAATTAGGTTAGCAATGATCAGGCAAATTACAAGGAACTGGATGAAAGACGATAACTTGATTAACTCAAAATGGAGGGATATCGCAATAAAATCAATGGAATGGAAAAAATAACTATGGGTGTGTTCCGATTGCCTAGTAGTTCCCTGCGAAGTGGGCTGCATAGGCTATTCTGCCATGTTAAGTACGATTCCAAAGTGTAGGGAGCAAACATGCTCAGTCCAAAGGGAACCGCAAACTGTGTAGGGAACAACTGAACAACGGTTCATCACTTCGCCTGAAGCTCGCAAGCAAGATTAGCAAAATCAATTAATCAAAACACATTTATTTACAAATTAAATTTCAATAGAATAAGTTTTGTGATGGTATCAGTTTTTGTTTCAATATTTCAGATCAGTAGAGTAAAAGGGAGCAGGGAGTAGGGAGGACTGTTTATGTAAACTGTGGATCAGAACGCAGCCTATGAGAATCACAAACCAAGTTCACGCCTTTGAAGAGATATGGGACAGATGGGTGAGGTACACAACGTCTAGTTCTAATCATCTCTCTGTCAGTGCTGACAACTAAGAGAATAAGGGAACATCAGTTGTATTGGTGTCTTTCTCCACACAGATAGAATGGGTGTGTAAATACATATGTACGCATGTGTGCACTGCACACAGACTGACGTGCATATATATGTTGGAGTGACTGCATAGAAGTGTGGGTGTACGGTACATCTCTGACACCCGGTCCTTGTTGTAAAAGTATCCTTCGACTTGAACGTATCATGCTATATATGTATATTTTACAAACTGATATCTAGGTAATCAGCTATTGTTTTGTACTTATTTGATTTTAATTATTGTAATTGTTTCCTTTTTTTTCTCCTATTGTCTTTTATATGTTGTCATTTATTGTTTCTGTAAGCATTCTGTATGCATTGTAACTTTAGCAAAACTATGTTTTTAATTTATATAATTTCTTAAAATGCTAAATAAAAAAGGAAAGAACCACTGAAATGCCTCCATGCCCAGCTGCATGTATTCTACCCCTCCCGTGTACGCGCCTGAGCCTGATGTGCGTCGTCTCCGCATTACTAACAGTAGTCATGTTTGTTTTAAACTAGAGATGGTCCGATAGCATTTTTTGCTTCCCGATACAGATACTTATGCCCACCCCCCGTGCCACCCCACTTAAAAAATCCTGGCTTTGACTATAGCTCTGAAAAAAGTGAGGGAGGAGGAAACAAAATGAAAAGTCACATCAGCAAAAAAGATTTGGGCCTTTTTTGTTGCAGCAAAGGTACTGTATAGCTTATTTGTGGAATTAGCAACACAGCGTTGCTCTTCTGAACAAAAAGAGAACCAGAATGGGTTTTGAAGCAGGAACAGACATCGCTAGATGGTGACAGGATTATCTTTTATTTTTTTTGGAATCTCCTCGAGCTCAGCTTGTCGCATAATAGCTTTCTTGGGACCAGTATGGGGAACAGGGGACGCTAATGAATTCTTGTATCACATCTGCTGAGGAGCTCTCCACATGCCAGCTAGTTATAGCAGACTGATGGAGGGCTGCACCATCCTCACACATTAATTGTTAACGCCGTCAGATGCCAGTTCTGTCTCCCAGGGTGATGGACACTACAGATTGCTTTTGTCTGAAAGATAAATACAGTATTCTCTAATGGACACCACGGTGATCGCTTGTCGCTATCTTCTGACTCTCGCACAGCTTTTCTTTTCATTTCACTCTCCATTACTCTCACTTCTTTGATCCCCTCACCACAAACTGTCGTCCACTGCCGGTGTCATTTTATAGAAGACAAGCCAATGTTTGTCCTGTCACTTCCAGCCCACAGGACTGAAACAGTGCGTAGTGTCTTTATTGTAGTTTGATCAAATTGATTTACCTTCAAACTTGCACGCAATATGTCACATCCCACTGCAAATCAACGACATTTTTTTGCATTAGACCAGCTGATTAAGAGTAATAACTTAATAGCTAAAATTGTAGTTTTCTGGAATGTCTTCAAATCAGTGTTCTGTGAAAAGGTACCAGACAGACAGACTGCTCTATGTTGTATGTTACCACATTCACTCATTCAGACAGACCATTAGCTCTCATTATCTCCCACCCATCAGCCTCTCAAATGATCAGTAGAAAAAGAAAAAAAGGCCAGAGCAGACGACAATAAAGGATGATTCGGAGATGACTAAACTGTTGAAAATTTGAAGCTGTCACACCGAGTCTGCAGAGCACAAAACTGGGACATTTCTGTGAAAGAGCTAAGTAATATGGTTACAGCTGAATACTTATTTTGTTTGATCTAATTAAGAAAATGGGTCTCAACTTATTAGAAACACAAGAAAGGAATGCTAGAACGCTCTGAGGTACAAAACGATATGCAGGGCTGGACTGGGACAAAAAATTGGCCCTGGCATTTTTGGCCAAGGCGGCCCACACCCACCGTGATTGGTCAGACACATTCCCTGCAGACAGTCCTCTTAAAATATGCGTGCATGCTATGATATGAGTTGCCTAGTGTTCAGCGTTCATGTGATCGTTTTGGATCCTTCAAGAGGGGTGTCAAGACTTATCTGTTGGTCTTACACTTAAATAATTCATTCATTAGAGTTATGATTTGTATATTTATGGTATTTTTATTAGTTTTTATTATTGATATTGTATTGTCATTATTGATATTATTACTATTTTGCTTAATATTGGCTTAGCAACTTTAAAAACAGTTTACTGTTAATTTTTAACAATTTTTAACTATTGTAAGATTCATATTTTGTCACTTTGGACATAAGTGTCTGCTAAATACTATAACCATAACTATAGCCCTTCCCAAAAGCTACAATAAAGCTGAAAGTATATGCCCTGGAAAAGAGCACCAATGCAAGAGAAGCTAATTAAGCTATTCAAGGAACACTGATGCTTGTATCAGCACTGATTTTATAGATCCCACAGACTTTTCAGCTAGCCAACAGGCTAACCGCTAGCATTTTCAATGTAAGCTTATTTTACCTGACAGCCACTAACTTTAATGTTACAGCCAAACTGCTTGTTATCGTTATGATGTGGCACGCGTGCGCACGCACGAACACACGCACACACACACACACACACACACACACACACACACACACACACACACACACACACACACACACACACACACACACACACACACACAGCCTCTCTTCCTTCTTCTCCTCACTCGCTCCCATGGCCCTGTCATGGTCACTCGGCTTCTTCATGATCATGTTGTTTCTGCTTCTCTGTATAGCCAGCCATCTCTCCTCCTCCTCCTCTTCCTCCTCCTCTCTCCTCCTCCTCCTCCTCCTCCTCCTCCTCCTCCTCCTCCTCCCTCTATTTCAGGTAATGCTGATGTTGAAGAAGCTACTACAGCCCCAAACATGTCCGAAATTTTTTAGGAATCCGCCTGTAGATTCTTAATCTTTTTCTCCTGTAATTTCTCTGCACCTCCCTTGCACTTTGGTGGTCATTTGTCCATTTTAACGTGAATGCTAAACTTCCAGCATAATATTACAGCTTCGTGTCTCAGGGCCGGGAGGCGTGGCCATAGTGGGATTCGTAAATTTGCGGCCCGGAATGGGGAAGGGGGTTCCTGGATTTGATTGGGTCAGGCCAGTGCCAATAAAGAAAATTAACCAATGGGCCGCAGTGAGTTCTTTATGGGCCGGCTCGGCCAAAAAATAAAAAAAAGGCCTATTTATATCGGCGGTTCGGCCCAAAAGTCCGTCGGCCCACCGGGAAAATGCCCAGTATGCCAGATGGCCAGTCCAGCCCTGACGATATGGCAACTAAGGCTAGTAAGAGGGGGGTATATCTACTAAGGGAGGCGTGGAGCCAATTAGACACAGGTGAAGTGCGGGGAAGGTGTTCACAGTGATGGGAAAGCAGACAAAGACCGGAAGTGAAGTGACCTGAAACGAAAATAGAAAACATAGACTTAGAAAATGATGGACAAATCTTCCGGGTCTAAAAAGTAAAGCCATTGCAAAAGCTCCTTAAATCTGCATTCTATCTAATTTCCAGCATGGAGCGACTCCACTGGCCCCAAAGAAAAATCCTTTTATATTGAAGTCTACGAGATAGAAGCCTACTTCTCACTTTTTTCATCCCTGCCTTTGTGTTTGGGAACTTCCGCCTGTGTTTTTTGGACAGTTTGGTTCCACTTTGACACCTGGGAATGAGTTGTGCATTTGTGAGTCCATTACCCTGGGTGAGCTTTCTGTCAAAAATAGCACATCAGTTCTTTAGAGGGATTCTTTCTGCACAAATCTGAATGTTGTAACAATAGCTCATTCAGAATCCCTTATAGATGTTAGGGTGAAACTAGTCTTGCATTGCCAGACCTTCCTCCACAGTGCTGCGGAGGAAGGTCTGGCAAGTCCACACATCATTCGGGGATGGGAGAAAAAACGTGCTCTGGTTTATTGGCATTTCTTTAAACCTATCACAATCGTCTTCGGCGGCGCTAAGTATGCGAATAAAGCTAGGTACACATACACACACACAACACACTCTCACACACACACGCACATGCACATACACACATTCACTCACCAATATTAACAACGTTTCACTCACTCTCTCCCTCAAACACGCACACATTCACTCATAAATACACTGACAAATATTAACATATACTATTCATTCCATGTGATAAATACACTCAGTCAACCTCTCCAAATTGCACAAAGGCGGTGGGATTCAGCTACTCTTAAAGAATGTTTTTTTTTCATAAGAGAAGGAAAGGTTAAAGGATGTTTCTGTCCCATAAAAGTGAGGCATGTCTGAAGAATATTATTTGACTTAGAAATCATCAATTGTTTGAATGAATTTCATGATTTGATGTCATGTTTGAGGCATATTGAACAAATATGTATGTTGATTTATTGTTTATTGTATTGTAATATCAGTTTTAGGCTGTGCTTTTATCTGTATAAATGTAAACTGTGCAGATGTATGTGGCTTGGACGCAATGTCTTTTGAATATTGAGAAGGAAAAAATGCAAATAAAACTCCAGCTGTTCATAACCACTGTCTTTAGCTTGTTTAAAAATGGAAATGTTTGTATGATTTGACTTGACTTGCTTGATTGTCACAAAAAATGACCTGGACTTGCTTGAGACTTGATTTTGCACTCAGCGCAATTGCCTTTGTACACCGACGCATGTATCATTCCTATTTTGCACCCGACGCACAGCGGACTTTTCCCTCCACAGACGCACGTCGGTAAATTAGGGAATGTATTTGCGCTCCCGGGGGCGGTTCAGCGAAAAGAGGAGGCGTGTTCAGGCGCAAACGTTCCCTGGTGCTATTTTGCAGTTTCATAAAAACATTCCACCACAGACCAGGAAAAACCTAGTCTAAAGTCAGTAGCGCGTTATTCAAATGCTATTTTAGGGGCGCATGCTTGGCCATAATGTAGCGTGTGCACAACGCGCATACACTTTGCTTCTCTCCTCTACACGGATGCAGCAGTTCCCATTTTTGCAAACCATACATAATTACAAGGATTAAAATATTACTGAAAATGCGCTTCAGGTGTTTGGATAGATCAGGAGGCACATTACAGTACAGTCCTCAAAAAGCATTAAGCATTCTTTGTGGCTGGTTGTGTTTTACACATTTCCATGAATCATGGATGTGTTGATGACATAAATGAGGAAATATTAGAGGACTTAAAGGAATATTTCACCGCTGGAAAGCTGAATATATCTTTAAATTGGGTCACTTATGTAGTAGAAATGTGAAAAAAAATTGAAATTGGTGCCTTCTAGGCCGAGAAAAGCCATAAAATGTGTTTTGGTCTTATATGGATGAAAAACACCAAATCCCAGAATGCACCTGCTTCGTTGCTTTGAGTCCACTCCCAAGCCACGCCTACCGCTTGACAGACCGACAGAGGCATTCAACTCAACTCATGCGTGTTTTATTGTCATTTCAACCATACACACGAAACAACGTTTCATCGTGACTCAAGTGGTGTTACACATTTAACATATATAAAAACGACATTATATAAAAACGACATACGAAACAGGTTACATTTAGTACACACACTTTATAGGCCCCGTAAAGCTAACGCATACTAGCATTAGCGCTTGGTGGGCTGTAAACACCGAGCATAAACACAGCCGTGAATTAGTGTGTAATGTAGAATGGTCGGCATTTAACAGTCACAAACTCCACCAGCAGTTAGCAGTTAAATGGATACAAATCACCACATTTCTGCGCCACTCAGTGTTAACACAGCCCACCTCTTTTACCTGGCGACAGAGCATCTCTAGCTCGGAGGGCTAGCAGGCCTGGTAGCTGGACAGTCCGGTACACTATTCAGGCAGGTTTCCACAACAACAAAAACACGGCAGTCTCTGAACTCACGTTGGGAGTGTCGTTGAAGTTGGATGTAGTCCAGTTTGTGGTCTAAATGAGCGGACACTTGCAAGCAGGATCCGTAAAGTTCAGCTAACGCATACTAGCATTGGTGTAGCTAAACACAGAGTATAAACACAGCCGTGAATTAGCGTTACAAATGTCGAATGGTCGGCATTTAACAGTCACAAGCTCCACCAGCAGTTAGCAGTAGCTAGTTGGATTTTATTTCTACACCAGTCCGTTTAACACAGCCCACCTCCACGGGCCGGCGAGAGCAGCCTGGTAGCTGGATAGTCCCAGTTCCGGTACACTGTTGTTCAGGCATGTTTCCACAACAACAAAAACACAGCAGTCACTGAACTCACGTTGGGATTTTCGTTGAAGGAGGATATAGTCCAGCTTGTTGTTTAATGAGCAGACACTTGCAAACAGGATGGCTGGGACAGGTGGACAGCTAGCGTTAGCTTTCCACCTAGCCGATGAGGATGTCCCCTAGCCGGCTAGCGGCATTGAGCGACACCGCTGGTCTCCGTGCAGGCGAAGCTCACGTAGTGTGCCGAGTATTGCGTCTGTAATAACGTTTCCTCCATATTCTCCGATCTGTACCAATGTATCCCGGTGGTACACACGTCCGGTAGTTTGAATGCAGATAATTGTTGTAAATGTTTTCTGCTGAAAACCGAAAGCCTGTTTAGCGAAGATTCAAGATGGCTGACAGTCGCTTTCATTCTGAATACCTCGGCCAGACTCAGCAGTCCAACCCCCTGTGGGCGTGTTGAAAACATACGGAAGTAGATCCTACTACTGGCTGTAGTCCTTTCCCTCTGGCCCAAAAATCTTCCAATGACGCAAAAATCGTCATTTTACGTCATCGGAAGATTTTTTCCAGGCCCCAAATGCAGAAATCTCTCGTCTCAGGGGGACATGAGGGAGGGAGGCACGGTCATTCAGAAATACTATCAGGTTTCTACTGATACAAAGCTGAATGCTAAATCGGTGAAGTATCCCTTTAAGGAGACGTGATGTTGAACTACGGCGGGATTGGACACTCCGGTGGGATCTGGGCTCCTGGTGGAGCAGGTGGACAGAAATGGAATGGGGGGAGTAGGAAGGGGCACAACAGGTGCAGGTGGTGTGTTTGGAGGCTCACGCTCCATGGCTGCAGCAATCCTCTCCAGACTTCAGGAGATGCGCCCGAGAGGCCGCATGTCGCCACCAGGTCAAGGTGGGCATTTATTACTTAACCGCATCCCGGACAGCTCCCGCTGGCGTGCGCCAGGCAAATCCACCGTCATAATAGCAATCTGCCATGGAACAAGCACGCCTGCTCTTAAAGGGAATGTGAGATGACGCTCTGATTGGTTTATTGCACGTTACGCCCAAACCACACCTATGAGTAATGTAGCTACTTCAGACCAACCCATTTCAGATTTATTTATCCCGCTGTTATAATAGCAACAGCGGCCGAGATCCGCCCACAAAGCTACTTGCGTTTCACGTTTGATACTTGCGTTTCAGATCGTTAAAATAGGGCCCTAAGACCTGAGACTTGCTAGTGACTTGCCCATGTGTGACTTACTCCCATCTCTGAGTGTTAGTGTGTATGTGTTTGTGTGTGAGAGACAGTTTGTGACTGTGTGTCTTCCACATTATACCAAGGGAGATGCCTCTGCATTTGTATATCTGTCTTTGTCTGTGTGTGTGTGTGTGTGTGTGTGTGTGTGTGTGTGTGTGTGTGTGTGTGTGTGTGTGTGTGTGTGTGTGTGTGTGTGTGTGTGTGTGTGTGGGAGAGAAAGAAAAACTAATGAACAATGTGTGAAACTTTGTGTGTAAAAAAAGAGCTTGACTGATTGTTAATGCATATAGTTTATTCTGGCGCTGTGCTTCTTTGTGTAATGTATAGTATGTGTGTTTCTGGGTCTTTGTTGGTGTGTTTAAGTGTAATTACTAACAGCACTCAAGCTCTCAATGTGGACTGCAGGGAAAATACCATTAACCTCTGTTGATGAGCTTCATAGTGGAGGAGGGCGAGGGGGAGGTGGGGGGGGGGTGCCCGGAGATTACAGCTACTGTTGTTGGCAACTGGGAGTTGCCCACTACAACTGCAGTCATGTACTGTTGGCTACTGAGTAGTCTTGCTTTGCCAAACCTTCCTCTACAGCGCTGCGGAGGAAGGTCTGGCTAGTTAAAACATTCCTGGATGGGAGAAAAACATGCTCTGGTTTATTGGCATGTCTTTAAACCAATCACAATCGTAATGGGCGGCGCTGGGCGCCGCACGGAGCCCCGGTGCTTCTGTAAAATAGACGAGTTGAAACTTGCAACTACTTGCAACGCGTTGGTCTGCAGCGTTCTGAAACCTGCCAGTGCACGCCAATGCGAGTCATAGCAATGACTCATTGTATTTCTGTCCTTACTTCCGGCTTCCAGGCTTTTTGTAGGTAAATATATAATTTGGTGCGTCTATATATAAATGTGGATAATGTTGGTGATAGTGAGCTAAAGTTAAATTTCTAGTGATAAATCGGCCAAAACATTTCTCTGATTCACTTTCTCCCTCTCTTCAGTCACTCTCTAGTTCGCTCCACCGCACGCTGAGCCTCCATGACAGTTTGTAACAGACATAAAATGGGTTATGGATCATTTTATTGTAGCTGACTACAAGAGGATTTCTCTATGAACTGTTGAAACGTGAAGTCTCTCACGTTCTTAAACCAGCCTCTGGAGACTCGACCAGCTGAGTCGCAGCGACACCCATCAGCTGGTTTGAGATGAGCTGAGACGAGCTGAGACGGGCCAGTTCAGACCGCTGAAGCTTTTCTCGACATTCTAAAACAGTTTTGTCTCGTCACAAATCTTTGGTCTGAACTTGGCTTTAGTCGTGCAACAGAAAAGTCTGGATTTACCCTGCAGAGATCTGAGGAGCAGTTTACCATAATCCTCATAAATCCACCGGAGTTTAGAATTAATCCGAACGAATGAAAAACATAAGGCGTAATTTCCGGCGGCAACAGGTCATGGATATAGACTAGCTACTGAGTAGTCTATATCGACGCTGAGTCCTTTAGGGCAACGTTTTTTAGGCCACGGACCCCTTAACTGTGAGAGAGACGAGCAAAGACCCCCTACTACATATATTGTATAAAATTGAGTTGCATAATAAACAATAACGTGCACACTGGCCTAAAGCCTATACACACACTTTTATGGTGCCCTAAGCTACTTTTTACATATTCATATATCATCATGTTTAAATGTCAAACATACATGTGGAAGGCACAGTAAGTCCTTAAGCTTACTGTATCTGTGGATGGCTAACTTAGTGGCTACCAAACAGGCCAGTAAGCCTATCATCAATGTTGTTGAGGTTTTTGTTATTTTTACGAATAGGCTGATTTATCTTTGCTAATATGTTGGATTCATATTAATGTATATTTTCCGACATATTTAATTTTGGGGGAAATAAACTTTCAACAAAGTATTAAGCAATTATTTGGTGGCCCTCCTGCAGTGACTCTGAGAACCCCCCAAGGGGTCGCGGACCCCCTGATGTAGGGAATTGATCAGGTGTCGCTGGAGGTTCCGCCCGATGTCCCTCACTTTTAGCCGGATGTTGGTCACCTTCCTCTTCCTTTGTGTTGGTGTTCTAAACTCTGGTTAACTGCTCCTCAGATCTCTGCATGGTAAACGATTCATACCGGCAGAGATGGAAACATGCTACAGTTGTTTAA
Organism: Perca fluviatilis; assembly: GCF_010015445.1. Classification (NCBI taxonomy): domain Eukaryota; kingdom Metazoa; phylum Chordata; class Actinopteri; order Perciformes; family Percidae; genus Perca; species Perca fluviatilis. The sequence goes on along the minus strand of NC_053118.1, from coordinate 6,920,815 downwards.
TAAAATGTTTAAATATTCACACCAGCTTATCTACCAAGTGGGCTAATGAGAGAATGTGACAAAGACTATCCTAAATTGTTGCCAGTGAGCCTCGCAACCACAACCAAAAAAGTACAATTTTGAAATTTAGATTTTTGCATCCCTCATTTACAATCTGCACCTAATTTATAAAGTTCCCTTAATTTTGCTCATAATGAAAATTCTGGTAAAGCAAATGATTAAGTTAGTAGGGACACAGAAATTAATAGAATTTGAGAAGATGTTAATATATAGGAAATTCTGATATACAGTATATGTTGGGGAGAGGGGAGATGGTGATATTGAATCCCATCTCTTTTTCTGGTGCACCTTTGGACAGGATATTACTTTCTGCTGCTTCGAAGTATACATTTCCTTTCTTGAACCCATGATATTGGAGATCCAGCAGCTTCTTATCTCAGAGTGAAAGAATTAGATATTCCTTCATCCACGATGGACTACGAAGTCTCTCTTGCTCTCTCACACACATGGATAGTGGCATCTCCACACTGAGCTAAAAACATGCTCTCTCACATCTTTAAACATTAACCCTTGTGGTGTCTTCCCGTCGACCATGCATCCTTTTTGGACATTTTAGTCACTTTTCCGATGTTTATGTCGATTTTATCTAGTATTTCTATGTTTCTATGTGCTGTGGATTTTATCTCTACTATTTTGTATTATTAGTTATCCCATGGCGTTTCGATTATTAGCAATGCAAGTACTTTTACTGCTGGTAAATCAGAACCCACACTTTTGCGTGACAAATACACTATTCGTGACAATGCATAAAACACCCATGTACTTGATACAGCAATCAGTGAGTTAAAGCTTTAGTGCGTAACGTTTTTATTTTAATGAACGTTCGTTACATTCAAGCCATTGCCAAATGAGTTGCTACAAAGCTAATTAAGACTATCAGCTCCACACAACTCTCTCTGGATTTCTCAGTATGGCTATGTTCAGAATTGTGTTGTCCGGCGACTTTCCCTCTCAGAAACTCGAGTGAAGATAATGACCTCTTCTGAAGAGTCCATCGTGTTTTTTTAATCCTCCATGTCCTCCTTGGCTACTAGCAACTGCGTGGAGGGGGCGCCGACAGTTTTGTTGTCATTACTTAGAATTCCTCATGGGGGCGACAGAAACTACGCACTATAGCTTTAAACTTACTCTGAACTCCAAAGTAGTTCCCACACCAGGACCAATGGAACACCTGCAGTAGATGGAGAAACATAACTCTGTATTTACTGAGCCGAATAAATACGTTAGAGGAGATTCTCTCATTCGCTTTTCACGCCTTTCCGTCATCCACCATTGCTAGAGAGTCTGCACAGTTTACTGTAGTTTTCCTGCCAAGTCTGACCTTCTGGCACACAGTGTGAAGGCTGGTTTTCAATCTTTCACCAGTAATCTCAATTGTTTATGGTAATTGGACAATGTGTCAACACTGATACAGTAATGGTTTATTAATTTTATCATGAGACAGGGATAAAGGGGTCGCCCCTTGGGAGCATGGATGTGCTCAGTGAATTATGTTGCAGTTTGCCAATAAGGTTCTGAAGTATATGAGCAAGGTTGACATTTTTGATTGAAGGGGGTGTTGGAAGAAAGTGTGTATTTGTATTCACTGGCAAACATAACTGTGCCTGGTGGATCTGACCGTTCAATTTAATACCATTTATTGTATTAAATTGATGACAGGACTATATACAGGTCACGAGGTCACCAAAGAGCATAGTGATTCACTAAAGATTCTGAAGTGACATACTACATCTTTCTGTTGCTAAGCAATGTGTTGGACAGAAGGACAGGATGGAATCGACTTGTCGCCATCATTTAGCCTCACTGCTGGCAGAGCAAAAAAATCCTAATAATTGTTCACATGTGTTACAATCCTCAACAGAGCTCAACTGTGACTGCCCACATTTTGAGCGGTTCTGGTTACGGAAGTGATTTCCCCTGTCTAATATCTCCATTGACGTTTCAGAAAACATATATAAAGAGTTTTAAACCTGGAAAGAAGCCAACCAGCTACAATCATGACCATAAAACATTTGATTCGGCACAAAAGAACATTTTGAAAATGGCAAAAAAGGCAAAGGTACAAGACTGTGTATGTACATGAACAATCATAGACTTCAGTGGTAGCATCTCACTAAAACCATTTGCGGGAAGCGAGAGGGGTAAACATTTTCATGGTAACAATGAGCTCCACCAATCAGAGATGTCACTTAAAACAAGGTTGATATCATACGGACTTGTGTTTTCTACAGGAGTATAAACCTTCATTTCACAATCTCATACCTTGGATAGTTTACACAGTATGGCTAATAATCAAAATCCTTATAGCTCTATATATTCCAGGAAAACAGAACATGGGCCAGGTCTGCTTCAAATTCCCCCACAGAGCAAATGATCTGAAAAAAAGAAATGTTTGCTGAGTTTGCAACGGTGATTACCTGGTTGGTTATGTTGCACAAATCAACAGCTCAACAGCTTTGTCACCAAGCCAAGCTGCTCAACATCCAGTGAGCTATTTGACAAAGGGCTTTCTGTTAGTTTGTTTTCTGCAAAGCTGTATTGTTATGGTCAAAAGCACCTGTTTGGAGCACACCCTCAGTTCAGCGCAAAGTAATTTGGACTGCTCTGAGAAAGCCTAACTAAACACAGTACAAAAGAAAGAAAAAACATCTCCCCCCCCCCACAACAAATTGGAGTGCATCAGTCAATTTACAATAAATTACAAATAGCACAGAAAGTGGCATGCTGTGCTGACTGGTTTAAAGATATGAGCTCACTGAAGCTGGTTGCCTTCGGGACACCACCTGATTTAAAATGACCAATCACATATTTTGTTTTTGCGAATTTCAACGCTTTCTCCTGCTGTGCATCTGTTTGGTTATTTCTCCTGCTAATCTCCTAATTTCATAGCGATATACAAATTAAATGGGTGTTTCTCAGGTGTTTCTGTGTGGGATATGTGTTGCGAGATTAGATTGGAGGACAGTATAATCTCTTTCAATCTCTTTCAAGTTGCCAGGTACCGTGGTACCTGGCAACCCAGTCTGGAGCATGCATTGTCAAACAACCCTTCCTGACTGCGCTCGTTCAGCCTCTGCCCTCCGCTCAGAAACACTGACAATGAATGAAAAAAGTCCCAAGAAGAATAAAAACCCTCATTCAAATCCAAGTCCACTTGTTGCGAGACCTTCTAACCACTAGGAGACCTTCCCCTTTCTAACCACATCAGGCGTAAAATAAATGAATGCCTGCTGCATGTTTGATTAGTCAATTAAATTAGGCAACAACAAGTCAGAGGTGTTTAGGAGTTTTTAAGCGTCTGCAGTTTGTTGGCTCCCAAGTGGTCAAAAAGAATTCATTACTGTAGCTTCAAAGCTGCACACACTGTAAATGATTACGAGTAATGTGGAACAGAGAATTATTGCCAACTCTGGTGCAACATGCACTTGCAGCTGATTCATTCATTAGTTGTGTCTCATGACTGCACACTACACCATCGCTCTCACACATGTGCCTATTAAAACTTGGCTCAATATTTCCTCATTATCTTCAATCAGACCGGTGACGTCACATCCTGTTTTGGTGCTGCGGGCAAAGTAATGTAGTTACACTGAAGGTCAGTCTGAGTGAGGTTCCAGCTGATGAACATGAACCTTGTACGTGTTTCCTTCTGACTGTTGTGTACTGTTTGTGCTCATTGCTAGTGTTGGTGCTATTGGTCAATTAAGTGATGATTTGATCAAGAGAAAAATAATTAATTAATTGCTTGACAAGCAAAAACACCAACACTTGATTGGTTCCAGTTTTAAATCATTGTAAACTGAATACATTTGGTTGTTAGGATAGGTAACACCACCAAGAAACATAATGCCAGACTTCAAATGGAAATGTTAAAGCTACGCTAATATTCTTAGAGTCAAATAAATTCATTGTTATGGTAAATTTGGCAGAGAGACAGACAGAGAGGGATTTAGAAATAGAAATATATATATATATATATATAGAGAGAGAGAGAGAGAGAGAGAGAGAGAGAGAGAGAGCGAGAGATAATTTAAATAACTGATCAATATCTGCTGATTGATTTATTTATTGAGCCCCCATCTCATCTGCAGGACTCTGACCTATGACTCTCTCTGAGCTGCAGTCCTCAGTTGGCCTGCTGTGGACCTGAACCAGAGCAGACAGACAGATCAGTAGGAGGTTCGATGTGGGCTGAGGGAATATAGGGCCTAATTTTGATGTGGGGGAAATTTTATAGGACTGGGACTGAGGGAACATAGAGATGACCCTGATGGGGGTTGGGGAGACTTAACCACAAGGCTTTCAAATGGGGGAGTGGAGTTTCTGTACCGAAACTTAAGTGGAAAACACAAGACTCGCAAACGACAACAAACTTCGAGCTGAAAATGTCAAGTTTTGAAGACAATTTGGATGGTGCGACAAGGCAGGCCTGCTTGGTTCTTTCTGGGAATGAATGTAAAGATTTACAAAGAATATGTGTTATGTTAATGTATTTACTTAACTGGGATGTTTTGGGACTGGTTCTTTTCCAAAAATGGTCATGTGATAGGGGCGTGAGTAATCAGCGAAGGACATGTCATGACTGATAAGACTCCATCGGGAGGCGAACGTTGGCTCCATCGTCGTTTCCAAAGGTCTGTGTGTATGCCTGTCTACACCACAGTACAACGCAAGCCCGGAGATTTAAAACCCAAAAGTGTTTCCAAATGTCTCAGATAAGGGCAGAATAGTGTGGACGCTGGGAGTAAACATAGCAAAAGATATTAGTTTTTAAACCAAAATGTAGTATTGTGGATGTAGCCTGTCTGTCCATTACATCTTGAGAACTATTTCACACTTGCGCGTGTATTGCTGCATGTGCCGTGGCGAACTTGATGCAGTTTGTAAACTTGACATGTTAAATATTAATAAACCTTAAAAAAAAAATCATTGCTCTGTTTAGCAGAAAGGAAGGTGGGGCTTCAGGGATCTGGGGACTGACTCGAGCATGTCTTTACCTGGTTTTAATTTCAGCAAACCAGAAGGATGAAGTCAACAAATGAAGTTGAAAAGAAGATTAACGCAGGTCATGACCAAATGTATGCATAAACTTAGATTCACCATAAGATAAAATAAGATAACACTTTATTGTACGTAGACACAAATACAAACAAACACATAATTAACCAAAAGCATGTGTCCAAGTATTTTTTTTTATTCTATCCAGGTATTCACCCCTCTTCTAACCACACACCACGGTGCTTCTCGTTAATGTTAAATTGACAGAAAAGAGTGATTTCCAGGGCTCCACAGTGCAACCATTTGGCTCGCACATGCAATTTGAACCAAATCACAATGCAGTTATGTATGGTTCAAAGTAAACACAACCAACTGTAGGTGTGATTGCACACTAAGATGCTAAGCCGTGCATAAACAGAGATTGTGTGTGTGTTTTCTGCACTCAGTCACAGACTCGAACTGCAGGACTGTGTCTGAAGCTTTATTTAGGCAAGCTAATCCGTGAGCTGCAGGCCTCAGCTGCCATCGCCAGTCCGCCAGGCTGAAAATAATTACATTTTAAATAGCTGTGCAAACAACAGCCACCACATTAGCGTGTTAATTCAGGCCAATCACTTCTACGAAAGTCACAAGAAAAAATAATCGAAATAACAGGACCCTTTACTCTGTCCCCCAACAGACTGATAAATGCACAGTATTCTTCCATGCCCCGGGTGACCATTTATAACATTTGATTATTTATTTATTTCCTCAATCTGCATAATCATTTTGGCTATAGGTCATATGAGAACAAGATGGGGAGCTCAGAATAGCATGCATTATTCATGATTTGCAGGATACAGTGGGTGCCAGAGGTTTACAAGATATGTGAGTGAGATTTTTTCCAAATTCATTCTTTTCTTTATCGCACAAAGCTTCTTGGACTGGGAGTACCTGGGGGCAGCAGATAGAGCACAAAGTGTGTAATGAAGAAAATGGTAAAAAGATGATGTAACCTAGATAAATAAATCGCTGTGCCCTATCCGCGCTGTATCCTCGCCCAGCCCTGTTCCAACAAGAACTTTTGACTTCCTAGTGAAATCTCCCTTTTTGTGTGTGAGCGGGATTTATTGCCTGTAGTGGCAAATGATAATAGATATCTTCTGTAATAATAAACTTGCTATCTAGCGCTATCTATTAGCAACTTCAAAATACATCCTATCTGTAAATCTTCAGGGAGCTGAGTCTGCTGTGTACAAAATGCAAGAGCGAATCAACGACAGAGTGCGCTACATCATCTTATTGCAAATATGAAATGACTCGGTGAGGTCAACTTCAATGGCAGATATCAAAAAGCATGGGGTCATCGATGCTCTTTATATTGCAGTTGTTCTGACTCATCCTGCTTTGTACTCAGAGGACAAGAGTGTGTGAGAGAGAGTGTGAGTGTGTGTGTGTGTGTGTGTGTGTGTGTGTGTTTCTGTGTGTGTGCACGAGTGTGTATGTGTGTAAATGGATGGATAGCGTGATAGCCTTAGATCAGAGATAAATGACTTCATTAAAGTGTAAGTCTCAGAAAGCTGGAATGAGCCACATCTCTCCCCCCCCCTCCCCTCGGTGCCACTGCAGATTATGAACTCCATAAATCAATACATTTCTGTAAAAGGATAATGATCCCCTGTCTGCTACTTCCAGCCTCCCAACAGCGGGGACTTTCACATTCTGCCTGGGATTTCAGGTTTGAGAGGACGCTGGGGATAGGGGGGCAGTGGGTAGGGGGTGATGGGTTCGGGGGACTTGCAGGTTTAAGCTTTAGTGTGTAACTTTTTGATATTAATGGACGTCCGTTACATTCAAACCATTGCCAAATGGGTTGCTACAAAGCCGGTGACTTTCCCGCGCAAAAGCTTGAGTGAAGATAATGACCTCTTCTGAAGAGTCCATCATGTTTTTTTAATCCTCCGTGTCCTCCTTGGCTACTAGCAACTGCGTGGAGGAGGGGTGGGGGTGGGGGCACGTGCGCGATTACGGAAGGCTTGTATCACGTGGATGCAACAACAGTTTTGTTGTCATTACTTAGAATTCCTCATGGGGGAGACAGAAACTATGCACTATAGCTTTAATGGTTTTATGTTGGCGGTGACCATTTGTTGGTTAGTACAGAGATGTGATGACTGGTCAAGTCAGGTGTGGTTCAAATTGAAGGGTTTAGCTTGGCAAGTCTGGATTTTAAATGTTTCTCACATAAGACATGATGCCTGATTTTAACCCTTGTGTTGTCCTCCCGGGTCAAAATTGAAAATGTACACTTTTTGCATTTTTTATTGCTTATTTTTAGATTGGTTTTGTGGAAGGAAATTAGTACAGTTATATGGTTTTGTGAACAAGCACAGAACATACAGTTTTCCTTTGTGTCGCTGCTGACCCAAGATGGCGCCTACTGTTAATATAAACTTTTCCGTTAATACCAAAGTAAGATCCAAGCATGTTTGAGTTTTTTGGCTCCAGCATGTTTAATTTAATTAACAGGTTGTTCTAAATAATAATTGGTCACGGAGAGGAGAAAGAGTTATGACCAAAAAAAGTGACAAAAGAGATAAACAATTTGTGTCACTACACCCTGAGGAAGGCTCAAGCCGACATGCATTGGTGTACTTTAAAATGTCTTGCCAAATTAATTAAAGGCCTATTCATTTTTGTAACCAACCTTGAGTGCCTGGACATGTTTTTTTTTGGTCATAACTCCTCCTCTCCGTGAACTTTATTCCCTTCCATAAGCACTGGTGGTTTAAAAGGATACCAGAAGCGGTACTGCCACTTTCTTCTTTCACAAGTATATTATTGGTGTTACAGTTGGATTTGTCTATATCAACGACGTTTAATTTCCTGGATTGTTCAGTTGATACCAGAAATTCCGCCGGACGTCCCTCATTTCGGCTGGATGTCAGTTACCTTCCTCTGTCTTTGTGTTGGCGTTCTAAACTCCGGTGGATATGTGAGGACTGTGGTTAACTGCTCCTCAGATCTCTGCAGGGTAAATCCAGACAGCTAGCTAGACTATCTGTCCAATCTGAGTTTTCTGTTGCATGACTAAAACAACTTTTGAACGTACACATGTTCCACCAAAACAAGTTCTTCCCGAGGCAATTTTGCAGAGGCACCGTGGCTCCGTCCGGCGCTTAGCACCGCCCAAGATCATTGTGATTGGTTTAAAGCAGAAATCTTCAACAGGGGTTTCGGGACCCCTAGGGGTCCTCAGAGTAAGTGTAGGGGGGCCACCAAAATTATTGTAATTTGTTGTTCTTTTTAAACAAAAATGTCTTATCATGAATATAATTTATAAAATCATGCCAACAATTATTATAAGCTTATATTTATTTTTATTTATTTTATTATAAGCTAATTATTTAATAGCTTCGTATTCCATGCACTTAAAAGGTATGTATATAGGCTTTAGGTCACCCTACATGACACAACACCCTGAAGGACTTCATTTCTGCCACAGCCGTGGTGCCACTGCTGGACAAACATTTTAAATCGACCAGCAGTTTTTATAGACTGCCATTTACGTCCCATGACACAAGGCCAAGTGTCTTGTAGAAATTTAGGAGCACCACAAGGTTTTATTGACATATGGCTCCAACAAAATGCGTGACTGATTTTTCACATCACTACCTTCGTTGGGCCAAGAAAGTTTGAAAACTGCTTTAATAGACACTAATAGACAGGAGAGAATAAAACTTCAGCACTGTGTGCTTGGAAACGCGGCTGTTCTGGTCTGCTTTTAATTTTAGAAACCCTTCAAGGGAATGCAGAGCAAGCATGTTTATATTATGGTGATATTCATGTGAATATTAACAGAATTAATGTGTTCTTCTAGAATTGTTTTTATGTTATCTTTGGCTGGCGGTGGTCAGGTACAAAATTCAATTTGTCATAATTTCCCCCCTCATTCTTGACACTGAAAACGTGGACATTTTTTGCTTTAACTGAAATTTCTAAATAACTATGGATTATCCCCTTTGAAATTAAAATTCTGCCCCTGGCTAAGACAAAAATACATGTAACCTGTTTATTGTGTGTCAATGTAATGTACACACAAAAGTAAGAAACAGGTGTTGCAAACTTTGGCTCCATAAGCATTTAATCTATTTTATTAAGGTGCAATTCTGCCCTCAGGGCTTCTTCAAAATCAACAATGAAAGTCAAACACGCACAGATATTATATAGTCCACACACCCTAGTCACACATCTGATGGTGATTACATTATCATGTTTCACCATTGGGGTTACACAAGACAAACTCATTTAGAGCAGGGATCTTCAACAGGGGGTCTGGGACCCCTAGGGGGTCCTCAGCGTCACTGCAGGGGGCCCTCCAAATTATTATGTTTTTTCGAAAATTGAAAAAGTCCTAACATAAATCCAACACATTGTTAGCAAATATAAATCCCCACTGATGATAGGCTAACTGGTCTATAGTCACTAAGGTAGCCATCCACAGATCCAGTTAATCCTAAAATTCACTGTGCCACATGTATGTTTAACAATAAAACACGATTTATAAAATCATGCCAACAATTATTAGGCTATTTTAATAGCTTAGTATTCTATGCAAAAGGTATGTATATGGTGTTAGGTTGCCATACATGTTATTTTAGGCCCAGTTTATAATGCAACTTAATTTATACAATATATGTATGGGGTCCCTAAAAATAAATCACATTCAAATCAAGAAACAGCCAACAATTTGAAAAGGAATATAAAGATACAATAACGCAGAAAGTTAAACAAAACACAAAAGAAGAGAGCGCACCATATATCAAGGCTGAGTCCTTGCCAGCGGCCTGGGTTCGGTTCTGGCCCGGGCCCTTTGCTGCATGTCATCCCCCTTTCTCTCCAAGCTATCACTATCTAATAAAGCACAAATGCCAAACAAAATTAATAGGAAAATTTACTTTTTTTGGTCAGAAAGAACATCCATCATATTAAAACTGGATGACTCTGAGTGGATGTTATCTGATATAACAGGCAGTTATTGTCCCATTGTATTAGTTATTCAGCATATGGGTCTAATCCAAATGGAAATGGTTGGTGCATCATCCTTGTCACTGTCTACTTTGTACTCTGTAATGAAGAAGAATGTAGAGCAAGAAAAAGTCCAGAAAAAAAAAAGAAATACTGTAGATCGTGCGTTTCACATCAATTTGCTATGTTGGCTTGTTTGCGGAATCTAAATTGAAAGCAAGAAAAATCAATGGTCAGGCCTTTAAAAAATTGCCGATGTCCCCTGAGATCTGGGTTCAGAATATAATTTGGCAAAAGCAAATTAATTTAGTAACGCTGCAATTCATACAGTGAAATCCCTAAGAGGGAGTCCAGCTCAGAGTGCTCCTTTCCATAAACTTCCTTATTCAGGCCTCCAGTGTGGTGAACACTTCACCCGCAGCTATCCGCTGATCGAACACAAACTTGTGTGTAATTGTATAGAGCTCCTCTCTCGACCTTCTCTGTCAGGAGAGAAATAGGGGCCATCATTCATCCTTGCCATTACCAGCCTGCCTGCCGTGAATAATGCAATTTGTATCCACTATGGAGTGCATCCAGAACAACAGGCACTCCAATAAACAAACAGCAGATCGCGGTAGATATCCACTTACAGGGGCAGCCTGGCAAACGCCACAGCCATTAGAAGCCCACTCAGGTCCCATCATTTCAGTCCGATACATCCCTACCTTATCTGTTTTAGAGTGGGCCTATGATAATGAGCCTGCCAGCTTCGTTCTGCTGAAGTGCTGGATCACACACATAAACCCGGGAGCACAGAGAGGGACGCACGCACGCACGCACGCACGCACGCATGCACGCACGCATGCACGCACACACATATATACAAACACACATACACACACACACACACACACACACACACACACACACACACACACAGTTGAGTGGAGACGTAAAGGTCAGTCTTTGACCTTTTGCAGGCACTAAAAGCAGTCAGGACTGAAATGGATCAGTCAGACAGAGTATGAAAACTGTGTGTGTGTGTGTGTGTGTGTGTGTGTGTGTGTGTGTGTGTGTGTGTGTGTGTGTGTGTGTGGTGATGACGCCTGATGGATGGGAACATGGGGTATATTAGAGGAACACAGCTTATGATGGAGCAGATTAAGTGTTGTTGCACAGTGACGTCACACTCTGGCTCTTTATTTTTTCTGTAACATGTACGTTTATAGACTTGCTCTTCTGTAATTGATTTTCCCACCTTGATCCTGTGTTCTCGTTGCCGTTTTTCATCTCATTTGATTTGTTTTCCTTCAACCCAATTTCCTATAAACTCCTATAAATTTCATTAATTCATTTCACTGTTATTTTATCTTGTTTTTCAGCCTTGCAACCCAGCTTTTAGATTACTCCTTATGTATATTCTTTTATATATTTTATTATTCTTAATTTCTTTTTCTCAATCCCAGTTTTCAACTTTAAATGTGAAGTCTCCTACCCACTGAAGTCCTAGTCACAGCTTACTATTTCAAATTACAAGCAAAACCCAAATGCTATTTTTCACTCAAAGTGTCCATTACAGCCCCTGCAAACTTGGCATTATTTCTCTATAACATTCAATATTCATGACTATATGAATGATGACATTATATATGACATTATATATATATACAGTGAGGAAAATAAGTATTTTAACACCCTGCTAGTTCTCTCACTTAGAAATCATGGAGGGGTCTGAAATTGTCATCGTAGGTGCATGTCCACTGTGAGAGACATAATCTAACAAAAAAAGAATCCAGAAATCACAATGTATGATTTTTTTACTATTTATTTGTATGATACAGCTGCAAATAAGTATTTGAACACCTGTCTATCAGCTAGAATTCTGACCCTCAAAGACCTGTTAGTCTGCCTTTAAAATGTCCACCTCCACTCCATTTATTATCCTAAATTAGATGCACCTGTTTGAGGTCGTTAGCTGCATAAAGACACCTGTCCACCCCATACAATCAGTAAGAATCCAACTACTAACAAGGCCAAGACCAAAGAGCTGTCCAAAGACACTAGAGACAAAATTGTACACCTCCACAAGGCTGGAAATGGCTGCGGGGAAATTGCCAAGCAGCTTGGTGAAAAAAGGTCCACTGTTGGAGCAATCATTAGAAAATGGAAAAAGCTTGACTGTCAATCTCCCTCGGACTGGGGCTCCATGCAAGATCTCACCTCGTGGGGTCTCAATGATCCTAAGAAAGGTGAGAAATCAGCCCAGGACTACACGGGAGGAGCTGGTCAATGACCTGAAAAGAGCTGGGACCACCGTTTCCAAGGTTACTGTAGGTAATACACTAAGATGTCATGGTTTGAAATCATGCATGGCACGGAAGGTTGCCCTGCTTAAACCAGCACGTGTCAAGGCCCGTCTTAAGTTTGCCAATGATCATTTGGATGATCCAGAGGAGTCATGGGAGAAAGTCATGTGGTCAGATGAGACCAAAATAGAACTTTTTGGTCATAATTCCACTAACTGTGTTTGGAGGAAGAAGAATGATGAGTACCATCCCAAGAACACCATCCCTACTGTGAAGCATGGGAGTGGTAGCATCATGCTTTGGGGGTGTTTTTCTGCACATGGGACAGGGCGACTGCACTGTATTAAGGAGAGGATGACCGGGGCCATGTATTGCGAGATTTTGGGGAACAACCTCCTTCCCTCAGTTAGAGCATTGAAGACGGGGCGAGGATGGGTCTTCCAACATGACAATGACCCGAAGCACACAGCCAGGATAAGCAAGGAGTGGCTCTGTAAGAAGCATATCAAGGTTCTGGCGTGGCCTAGCCAGTCTCCAGACCTAAACCCAATAAAGAATCTTTTCTCAGCGACAGCCCAGAAACCTGACTGATCTAGAGAAGATCCGTGTGGAGGAGTGGGCCAAAATCCCTCCTGCAGTGTGTGCAAACCTGGTGAAAAACTACAGGAAACGTTTGACCTCTGACAAACAAAGGCTACTGTACCAAATATTAACATTGATTTTCTCAGGTGTTCAAATACTTATTTGCAGCTGTATCATACAAATAAATAGTTAAAAAATCATACATTGTGATTTCTGGATTTTTTTTTTTTTAGATTATGTCTCTCACAGTGGACATGCACCTACGATGACAATTTCAGACCCCTCCATGATTTCTAAGTGGGAGAACTTGCAAAATAGCATGTTCAAATACTTATTTTCCTCACTGTGTATGTATGTATGTATGTATGTATGTATGTATGTATGTATATACTATATATATATATATATACATACACACACACACACACACACACACACACACACACACATTATAATAATAACATTTTCTTTTTCAAAACCTGGTGCCAACAGGATATCTGTTAAAGAGTCCATTCAGGGCTTAAAATGAACTTTTCTCTTTAGTGTCCCACAACTGTCCTGAACCCTACTTTCAACTGTCCCAGAACAGCTGTCCCAAAGTCAAGTCTTTTTTTTCTTTTCGTTCTGCATAATAAATAAAATTTTACTAAAAACAATTTATTATAAACTACGCGATTTAACTCTGAATGGAAGTTCAGCTAGCTACAGTATATCTGACACAAGGGGCCCTATTTTAACGATCTGAAACGCAAGCATCAAACGTGAAACGCAAGTAGCTTTGTGGGCAGATCTCGGCCACTGTTGCTATTATAACGGCGGGATAAATGACTCTTGCGCCCAATGCAAATCTAAAATGGGTTGGTCTGAAGTAGCTAGGTGTGGTTTGGGCGTAACATGCAATAAACCAATCAGAGCGTCATCTCACATTCCCTTTAAGAGCAGGCGCGCTTGTTCCATGGCGGATTGCTGTTATGACGGTGGATTTGCCAGGCGCACGCCAGCGGGAGCTGTCCGGGATGCGGCAAAGTAATAAATGCCCGTCTTAGCCGGGTGGCGATGTTGCTGCGGCCTCTCGGACGCATCTCCTCAAGTCTGGAGAGGATTAGCTGCAGCCATGGAGCGTGGGCCTCCAAACCTGCTCCTGCTGTGCCCCATCCTCCTTCCCCCACTCCACCAGGAGCGCATCGCGCATTGCCACTCCCGGACCAGAATCCGCCGGAGTGTCCAATCCCGCCGTAGTTCAACATCACGTCTCCTTAAGTCCTCTAATATTTCCTCATTTATGTCATCAACACATCTATGATTCATGGAAATGTGTAAAACATAACAAGCCACAAAGAATGCTGCGACTTTTTGAGGACTGTACTGTAAAGTGCCTCCTGATCTATCCAAACACATGAAGCGCATTTTCAGTAATATTTTTCTTTGTAATATGTATGGTTTGCAAAAATGGGAACTGCTGCGTCCGTGTAGATGAGAGAAGTAAAGTGTATGAGCGTTGTGCACACGCTACATTATGGCCAAGCATGCGCCCCTAAAATAGCATCTGAATAACACGCCACTGATTTTAGACTAGCGCCACTGACTTTAGACCAGGTTTTTCCTGGTCTGTGGCGGAATGGTTTTCTGAAACTGCAAAATAGCACCAGGGAACGTTTGCGCCTGAACACGCCTCCTCTTTTCGCTGAACTGCCCCCGGGAGCGCAAATACATTCCCTAATTTACCGACTTGCGTCTGTGGAGGGAAAAGTCCGCTGTGCGTCGGGTGCAAAATACGAATCATACATGCGTCGGTGTACAAAGGCAATTGCGCTGAGTGCAAGATAGGGCCCAAGGTGTTTGGCCACCATAGTCAGTTGTCTTGCTGTTTCTTGTTTATTTAGTTTAGTTTATTACAGAATAGAATACACTTTATTGTCCCCAATAGGATATTTGTCTTGGGCATAGTGCTACAATCTGTTGCTTCACAGCACAAACATGTAGAAGAAAAAACATTCTAAAATCAACATAAAATAAAATCAACATAAAAACATAAACATCAGATCAACGACAGGATCTATAGGATTCCCATGAGCTGTGCCCTTAAGTACAGCTCTTCTTCCTGGGGTCCACATTTAAAAACATACATTAAATATTACAGTCCACATAATTCAACACTTTTAAATACATACATGAAACATTACGGTCAACATCACTCAACACATTTAAAACATACATTAAACATTACAGTATACATAAAAAGAAAAAAACTAAACTTCCCAATTGCATGGCATTCTACAGATATGATGCTCCAAGAGTTTTTTTTTATTTCCTTTATTTCTAAATGCATCATTGCAAACTGCAGTGCAAAATGCAAACCTGTTTCTGTTTGGTTTTCAGCGCTTGAACACACACACACACACACACACACACACACACACACACACACACACACACACACACACACACACTTTGAACATATTTATAACATATAAACACCGTTTTAAACACCACATCAGCTTAATACGGTTGTTAAACATTTGTTCATATGTATGTCATAGTCATCATCATCTCATTACTAAGTAAAGGTGTGTGGGCAGAATATGGCCACATTCTTCTAGCAATGTGTACATATCCTCATTCAGTCATTAGTCTACCACGTCTGAGCTATAGGTAGCTCTGTGTTTTTTGGCTGTCTTTGTATTTTAAACATTAGTAGGCTATAGTCAAAGCATTTCTCACATCACAGAAACAGCTTAGAGTGAATTGTATGTTTTGGTTGTTGTTGTCATACTGTCAGTGATGTGTCGCTGTTTTTGTTCCGCTGCTGCCTGCTCTCATATCCCCCACTGGTAGACAATAACCAGATTTTTTGTTTCATAAAATGTACCCAAATTCATGAATATGGAGGATATTACTGCAGACCAGAGATGCTCACAAGTCTCTGAGCTGCTGCGTTCCATCCAGGCTGCGCAGAGCATAGCTATATATTAGGAATTTAAAGCATGTAATATGTTATTCTGACTCATTTATCTATATTTATTGATCCCCTCAGGGAAATTATTTAGTTGCAGTAGCTCAGTCAAATTCAAAGTAAAATAAGAGTAAGAAAGTCAATAAGTGTATACAGAAACATAGCTACAGTAAGAAATGAATAAAAAACGTTCAGTAGAAGTAAAATGCGATTAGGTTAAAAAGATTGTTTCAAATAGATTGTACAAATTCTATTGTAGTGCATTGTCAACATAAATATAGTACGAACATGAATAAGTACAGTGTGAATAATAAATAGCAGCAGCGAATAATGCACATGTAGCTGATGAATTATTGCACCAAGTAATTATTGTACATAATTGTCCAAGAATATTGAGATGTGATGTGGAGATACGTGATGTGATACCAGTTTTGACACCAAGCGTGTAACACTCAGAGGGAGGAGTTATATAGTTTGATGGCCACAGGCAGGATCGACCTCCTGTGGCATGCTGTGGTGCATCGTGGGTGTCTGAGTCTGTCGCTGAAGGTGCTCCTCAGACTAACCAGTGTCTTGTGGAGTGGGTGTGAGGAGTTGTCCAGGATGGAGTGTATTTTGGACAGCATCGTCCTCTTTTTAAGGAGTCCAGCTCCACACCAACAACATCACTGGCCTTGCGAACATGTTTTTGAGTCTGTATGTGTCTGCCACTCTTAGTCTGCTGGCCCAGCATGCAACGGCATACAGGAGAGCACTAGCCACCGCAGGCTCGTAAAATAATATCAGCTTTGATTAGAATAAGTTTTCAGGTCCCTGTTAAAATCAGACGTGGTTGAGCCGGAATCCTTTATCTTGATACCGCATATTTAGCATTCAGTGATTCTGTTGTTTGGGCCTTGTTGTCTGAAGTTTTTAAAGCCAAAGCTTCTGATGAATAGCACAGCAGCTGCTGGTGCGGTCGACGTTTGTTGTCCGCTCTCGCGTGTTGTCGGTGGCCAAGCGCAGCAGATACGTTATACGTGTTAAGTAGGTGGGTTAGAAGTTACGCAGGGAGGGGAATAACATTCAGCTCATCAGGTGTTTCCAAAAAATAAAGATTGTTCACGAATTTTGCATCTCTAGTCCGAGTCGAGTATGAAGTCTTTTGAGGACGAGTCTCAGGTCAAGTCTGAAGTCACTGTTTGTGCGACTAATGCCGACCTTACACCAAACGACTTTTCAAGCGAATCCACTGTTGCAGACTAATTTCCAGTATTGTAATGAAATCCTGAGAGTCTTGATAGAGTCAGGGCACTCCCGTTGTCTCCATCGTTTGGTGTAAGGTGGTCATAAAACTCAGTCCCAGTCAGTCTTTTTCCCGTCTTGACGTTCCGACAAAATCAAACGTGTTTGATATAGAGCGCAACAGTGACCGCCCACTTTTTTAACGGCTCTGGTTCCAGAAGTGTTTTTCCCCATTCCATTGTTTCATTGACGTTTCGAAAAATTGCTTATATAGAGAGTTTTAAGTCTGGAACCAAGCCAACCAGCTACGAGATGAATAGTGAGGATAAAACATTTTGAAAATGGCAAAAAAGGCAAAGGTACAACACCGTGTACAGAAACTATCATAGACTTCAATGGCAGAAGTTCGGTCTAGCCGTACGGTAAACATTTCTATGGTAACAGCGAGTTGGACCAATCAGAGACGTTGCGGTTACGCTTAGGATTGTGGGCGGTGTAGTTTTTCTCCATGAGATTGCGGATAAAACATGTTTTTCTTAAAACAAGGTTGATTTCATACAGACTTCTAGCTTCTACCGGAGCAGAAACTTTTGTTTCACAACCACGTAGCTCGGGGTCAGTCTACCTCGGATGGTTTAGACATTATGGCTGATAATCTAAATCCTTATAGAGAAAATCAATGGGATTTTTACTTCCGGACTGTTGAGGTCTGTTATCCTAAGTTTTATGTCTTGGTAGTGAAGTTAAATTATGTGAACATTGTCAATAACCAATGGGTGCGCTCCCTCCAGCAGCAAACAGCAGTGTTGTTCATGGTTGCTATGGCGCTAAAGAGGGAAAGTTGTTGATTTTTAACCATTCTGAACCGAGTCATCCAACGGGAGTTTTACTGGCAGATAAACGCGGACCTCCGGGTACTGGAGACATTTATCTGCATGTACGGCAGAACAGGAAATCTGCAAACTTTCCCTTAAGTTACCAGCTAACGCTAGCAGTAAGCGAGCTAGCTTGGTTAAATCTTTCAAAACGAATCTAGCCTTGCAATGTGTGACCCTGCAAGATCCCCAGTCTATACATATTATGACAGTATCGTTTGATATGAGATGATTGTCTTTAGATATGAGATGGTGTCGGACTTTAGTATTTCCAAAGTCTTCTAGTGTATTGTAGGCATTAAGTGCGATTCAAGACCAAGTCTCAAATTTAAGTCCCCATCTCTGCTACAGACGTTCTTGCTTCACGTTGCCACATCTGCTCTAGTCTATCTCTATTTAGAAGCCGGCGAGCCTGAGTGCTTAAAGCAGCGGCTGTAAAACATTTAATTTCCTATAAATTCTTCATAATAAAAGTCCAACATTATTTTGATTTTATTAAGGCTTTTATTATGGAGCAGCAAAATTAGGAAATGTTCTTAAAAGCAGTAACTTAGTCTAGATCAACGGGAGTACATTTCTAGGATAAAGCCTGACATCCGGTGCTTGGCCCACACACAGGATGTCTGCTTTCTGTGTGTTGCCGTTCTCAAAATCCCTTTGCCACAGGAAACAACAACAACAACCTAGCTAACTACACACTGAAAATACATTTTGAGGAAAACTTGGACGGTGCAACAAGGCAGGCCTGCTTCGTTCTTTCGAGGAATGATTGTAAAGATTTAGAAAGAATACGTTTAGGGCATTTCCTCTCTAACTGGACGTTTTGGGAGCAATTGGTGGGATTGCTGTGGACGAAGTACACACGGTGATACACTGGTAAGAGCTAATGAGGTTTAACCATGTATCAGCTAATTTAAATAGCTCACGGTACTGTATTGTGTCAACAGCTAACTTCATTAACATTGTATGAGGCATTTTCTTTTGCAGGGTGCAGAAATGTTCCACCAAAACAAGTTCCTTCCCGAGATTATTTTGCAGAGCCACCGTCGCTGCGTCTGGAGTTTAGCGCCACCAATGACGATTGTGATTGGTTTAAAGAAATGCCAATTTTCTCCTATGCCGAGATGTTGTGTGGACTAGCCAGACCTTACTCTGCAGCGCTGTGGAGGTAGGTCTGGCAATGCGAGAATACATGTGAGTTAACGTAACTGTCCACTTGTCGGATCACACAGGAGCGATATTAAAACCAGGCCAGACCTGTGGCTTTCTTCAGGTGTGGCTGAGCAACCTTAGCATTTTGATGACGGCCGGGTTTTGGCACCGTCGAATGGGTCACTCTCAATCGTTTTTTGTGTGTGTGTGTGTGTGTGTGTGTGTGTGTGTGTGTGTGTGTGTGTGTGTATATAAGCGTGGGTCTGACGTAGTGTAGAGCTTGTGCCGAGAGGTGCCACCTCACATTTTTTCGAATTTGAACACCTAACAACTAAAATTAAATATATTTAATGACACACGAACATATTAATAGCATTTATAATCATAATTTTCTCAGAATTGTCCCAGACACTATATCTTTGTGTCCCAGGTGATATTCTTATTGTCCCTGGGACAATGGGACTTGCTAGCTACATTAGGCGCTACTAGCGTATAACGGTAACAAGTTGCATTGTGGGTAATGTAGGCACCAGCTATTAACAAGGAAGAATAATTTGTGGAAGAAGAAAACCAATATCTCTGCTCCTGCTGCATCGATTTTGATCCTTATTTTTTTTTAACTATCCATCGTGAATCTGACAGTGTTATGGGACTACTAAATCAGTGGAGTACTCTTTTCTTTTATTGGCCTCCTCTACTATGGATTGTAATCAACGTTGTATCCATTGGCGTAAATCTCATCTGTTTCTCATCTCAACAGTTTGGGTGGAAAATAAACAAAATGTCTTGAGACAACAATTGTACAGTTGTAGAGGATATGTGTAGTTGTGGAACTCAAGTAAGTAGTCTGGCAAGGCTATTTTATTCACTTTAAACATCTGATGAAGTGATTCTTTTCTCAGATACAGATGATGCTGAACTGATAACTAACCAGACTAGCAAGTAATCTAACTGACTAGTCAGCCGGCCGGCCACTTTTATCACAGCGTAGGAAAGGACAGTGCTCCCGCCAGATGAGTGACTTTGGGGTGGTGATTGCGCAGTGCATATCACACATGCCTTTGGTGTGGGAGACCTGGGTTTGATTCCCACTGCGATACATCAACCAATGTGTCCCTGAGCAAGACACTTAACTCATAGTTGCTCCAGAGAATGCGACTGTCAGGGTGTCTTGGACTGTTAGTCAGTGTTCATTGACTGTTTGTTTCCCCATTCACTGTCACCAGCACTCACTCTCTCTCATTCTCCAGCACACACTCCTCCCACTGATTCATACTCCTCGTCACTCACGCAGATCAGACTCTCCCAGTCCCCTCAGTCCTAATTACACACACCTGCACCTCATCAAGCCTCATCCTCAGTCCACCACCTGCAACTAATCAGCCACCACCTACATAAGCAGCACAACCACACACACTCCTTGTCAAGTCTCGTTTCCACATGACGCATTGACCACGCACGTTAAGCCTAGTCATTCCAAGTTTGCCTACCCTGTACTTCGGATCCTGTTGTCTGCTGCTGCTCTGGAACCTGCCTACCCAGCTACCAGATTTCCTGCCTGTTGCTTCCTGCTCGTTGTTGGATCATTGTTAATAAAGCTCAGCTTCTCTACTGCAGTCTGTCTCCTGGTCGTCCGTGACAGAAGACTTGACCACAACTAATGAACATGGATGAGGACGCCATGGAAGATCATCTGTTCAATCAAAACGGAGACACTCTGGAAGATTTTGTTGCAGTTTACCTCTGTTATTATCACAGTGCGGGCTGGGAGGAGGACTTCTTAAAGTATCAGTTCTGGAGCGGGTTAGATGACCCACTTACTCGGATGCTGCTGCTCGAGGACCTCAACCTGCCGTTTAGTGAGTTTCTGGACCAAGCCCTTTGGGTTTGTGGTTCCTCCCTTACGGTAGCGCTTGCCGATCCAGAGCCAGCCGATCCGGTGCCAAAGTCCTCACCACAGGCCCACTTCAGCAGGGAGCCATTTGACTGCCCAGTCGGACAGAAGCCAGCAAGCGTCTGCCCAGTCGACCAGAAGCCAGAGACTGCTCACCGCGACTGGCCAGACGAGACGGCTCACAGCAACTGCCCTGCAGAGACTAGCAACCCTTCTGTTCCCGAGCCGGTGTCTGACCCCGAGCTGGCGTGCAGCTCTCCTGACCCCGAGCTGGCGTGCGGTTCTCCTGACCCCGAGCTGGCGTGCAGCTCTCCTGACCCTGAGCTGACGTGCAGTCCTCCTGCCTCTGAGCCGATGTACAGCTCTTTCCATGCCTCCACAGACACGCGGCCTGCTAGCGGCCTCTCTCCAGAGTCCCAGCTAGCTAGTAGCTTCCCTGTGTCCCAGCTAGCTAGCGGCTTTCCTGAGTCCCAGCTAGCTAGTAGCTTTCCTGAGTCCCAGCTGGCTGGTGGCTTTCCTGAGTCCCAGCTGGCTGGTGGCTTTCCTGAGTCCCAGCTGGCTGGTGGCTTTCCTGAGTCCCAGCTGGCTGGTGGCTTTCCTGAGTCCCGGTTGGTTTGGATTCCCCCTGACTCTAGGCTAGGTAGCGGTTCCCTTGTCCCTAGTGTTCCCGAGTCCTCTATTGTCCCTAGTGTCCCCGAGTCCTCTATTGTCCCTAGTGTCCCCGAGTCCTCTATTGTCTCCGAGTCCTCTAGTGTCTCTAGTGTCCCCGAGTCCTCTAGTGTCCCTAGGTTCCCCGAGTCCTCTAGTGTCCCAAGGTTCCCAGAGTCCTCTAGTGTCCCAGAGTCCTCTAGTGTCCCAGGGTCCTCTAGTGTCCCTAGGTTCCCCGAGTCCTCTAGTGTCCCAGAGCTTCCTAGTGTCCCCGAGCTCTCTAGTGTCCCAGAGTCCTCTGGTCTCCTAGAGTTCCTAGAGTCCCGGCCATGTAGCGGCCCCCCAGGGTTCCTAGAGTCCCGGCCGTATAGCGGCTCCCCAGAGTTCCTAGAGTCCCGGCCGTGTAGCGGCTCCCCAGAGTTCCTAGGATCCCGGCCTTGTAGCGGCTCCCCAGAGTCTAGCCTAGCTGGCATTTCCCCTGAGCCCAGGCTAGCTAGCATCCTTCCTGAACCCCACCTAGCTAGCACCCTTCCTAAGCCCTCGTCGCCGGTACAGCCCGGCTCGACGCCCTCGTCGCCGGTTCAGCCTGGCTCGACGCCCTCGTCGCCGGTTCAGCCCGGCTCGACGCCCTCGTCGCCGGTACAGCCCAGTTCTAAGCCCTCATTGCCTGTCCTGGACATCATCCCGGGGAGCCTCCCCAGGAAAATTTTGGGGGGGGGCCATACGCCCTCTAAGGGGACTGTGGAGGTCCCGCCGACATGGTTCCCAGGACCGCCATGGCCTCCAGAGGGATCAGCTCCGCCATGGCCTCCAGAGGGTTCTGCTCCGCCATGGCCTCCAGAGGGATCAGCTCCGCCATGGCCTCCAGAGGGTTCTGCTCCGCCATGGCCTCCAGAGGGTTCTGCTCCGCCATGGCCTCCAGAGGGATCAGCTCCGCCATGGCCTCCAGAGGGATCAGCTCCGCCATGGCCTCCAGAGGGATCAGCCCCGCCATGGCCTCCAGAGGGATCAGCCCCGCCATGGCCTCCAGAGGGATCAGCCCCGCCACGGCCTCCGGAGGGGTCTGCCCCGCCACGGCCGCCAGTGGGCCAGCCAGCTCCGCCGTGGCCACGCCCCCAGCCGGCTCCGCTGTGGTCACGCTTCCGGCCAGCTCCGCCCAAGTCTTGGGGGAGGGCCTGGAGCCCGTCCGCCTTCGCCCTGTCCCCCTCCTCTCCCGGTCTCCGGGCTGCCCGCCCCCCCCTCCCGTGTTTTGCCTTTACGGCGCGGGTCGCGCCTTGTGGGTGGGGGGGTAATGTCAGGGTGTCTTGGACTGTTAGTCAGTGTTCATTGACTGTTTGTTTCCCCATTCACTGTCACCAGCACTCACTCTCTCTCATTCTCCAGCACACACTCCTCCCACTGATTCATACTCCTCGTCACTCACGCAGATCAGACTCTCCCAGTCCCCTCAGTCCTAATTACACACACCTGCACCTCATCAAGCCTCATCCTCAGTCCACCACCTGCAACTAATCAGCCACCACCTACATAAGCAGCACAACCACACACTCCTTGTCAAGTCTCGTTTCCACATGACGCTTTGACCACGCACGTTAAGCCTAGTCATTCCAAGTTTGCCTACCCTGTACTTCGGATCCTGTTGTCTGCTGCTGCTCTGGAACCTGCCTACCCAGCTACCAGATTTCCTGCCTGTTGCTTCCTGCTCGTTGTTGGATCATTGTTAATAAAGCTCAGCTTCTCTACTGCAGTCTGTCTCCTGGTCGTCCGTGACAGCGACCTCTGACATATATAGCAATTGTAAGTCGCTTTGGATAAAAGCGTCAGTTAAATGACATGTAATGTGTTTGTTCGGCTCATTTTCTATAATATAATATGAATAAAACGGCCTTGCCAGACTACTTACTGACACAATTTGTTGTCTCCCATGAGTCCCACTGGACTTCTGCCTGCCACTAAGGTAAAGGGAGAAAACCAAGCAGTGGACCAAACTAATGTGAGGCAAGAGAGGGGGGGACTCAAAATGTTTCTAAACTTAAAAAGCATGTTTTGGCTGGTGTGCGTTTTTTTTTATTTATTACTTACACAATTATTTGAAGTATATATTATGTACAATACATAGCATGGTTTTAATGAGATTTCTAGCGGGGGACAACCCTTAGATGGGGTAGGTCTTGACCCACCAGACCCTCCCGCGATTTCCGCCTATCTTTGTATCCTCTGTTAACCTCTGCAGTTTCTGGACAATGATGCTGACAGGACACAGAATAAAGACAAAGGAATAAAAAATAAAAATCTATTTGCAACTGGCCCCGTGTTTCAAATTTAATTTGGTCGTGCTAAGTAACATCAGTATCATGACTAAACCTGCCATTTCTCAAACTGCTATGTGTCAGTCACACACCTAAAGTGACAGATAGGTTGGTGAACATTTTGAGACACGTCTATAAAACTTTCCCAGATGATGAATTGGACCTTATATTCTCAGTGTCAAATGATTTGTCCCATAGTCTGAGATCCACTAATGACCACTTGAGGCTCTATTTATCATCCCGGTGTTTAAATCAGTGGCTTTTTATTGCTTAGTTATGGTGAGTGAGTGCTTTATCACCATTCTGTGTGGGTATTTGTACAGCATATATAGGTTTGCATGATTGCTGGCGCAGGCCTGTTTCTTTGTTTGCTCTGCTGTTTTTCAAACCATTTTCTGACAGCTTCTCCATGCTCCGCCTGCCACAACAGGATAATCCTGCCGTCTCCCATAAGATGGCGGCATCTGTCATCTATAATAATCTGTGGGAGCTGGCCGAGGAACAGTCAACAGGAGGGAACAGGGGGAGCGGCGAGCCTCGTTCCCTATGCGATAGCCAATTAGAGGGGGTATTATCTCTTCATGTGGAGAGGCTTTTAGCCCCCCTGACCGCCCTCTGGCAGGGGACGGAGATGGGCCGCAGGACTGGGAAGTGGAGACAGACAGCGCTGCGTGACACTGCCAGGACAGGAAGTGGAAGTAAAGGCATTATTTCTCCTTCATCGGGCACAACATGATAGCTCTTGAAGCGAGCCAAAGCTCAGCCCCGGAGGAGATCCTCGGCATGGCCTCATTGCCTCACAGTATTTTAAATTCACATCAATACCTCACAGCTTAGAGCGCAATGGAATTTATTTACCCTTTATCTGATTGATTTTGCACATAGTGAACTCAAATAAGTCACTGTGCTGCGTGGAGGTTTGTATGCACCTGTATCTTGCATTCCTGGATCTTTTTTGTTTGTTTGCTGGTATATTTCTCTGATTCCTGCGGCCAAAAGGTAAATTATGTGACATCACGTCATGGAAACACTGCAGTTTGCTTGCAGGAAATGTTTAAGCGATCAACAGCTGCTTAATGTGAAAAAGCAGGCTCCACTAAAGGCTCTATAAAACCTACATTATTTCCTTAATATGCATCTTTAACTTTAACCTATGGAGTTAAATATGAAAACACATTTGACATGAGACATTTTGTATTTGAGTGGACCTGTTCCCAGAGGAAACTAACTGGACGGGCATCTGCTTTCCTCGGGAAGGCCCCCCTTTTTTAAGTGTTAGAAGTGTTAAAGGACAATTCCGGCGCAAAATGAACCTAGGGGTTAATAACATATGTGTACCGAGTCGAACATTCTCTGGGATCTGTTTTCATGCTAAATGAATGCATCTCTAGCTACAAGTTAATGCAAACCGGTGGTTAGCTGCTAACGCTAGCTTTCGGGGCAGATGGTAAATTGCTATTTTATACCACTAACAAGGCTCAAAATAGCACCACACTTCAACGGTAGCATAATGAGGGTCCCTACATGTAAACCGAAGCATTGAGAACTTTGTAAGTGCACAGACAGTTTATTAAAAAGATAGATTATGAAGACAGTAGCGTTCATTTTTACATGAGGGGCACCATCATGGAAAACGGTAACCAGTAACATAGCTCAAACACAGCGTTCGTGATTCGACTGCTCATGACTGTTTTCCAAGATGGCGCCTGCATGTAAACTATAAATTGATGCACTGCACAATAGGCAGAAATTGATGCATACAAATTCACCTGAATGCAGGAAATTAAGTGTTTAACGCTGAAAAATTCGCTTAATATGTTGAAACGAAACCTACACACTGGTGGCCTCCTTGTGGTGATTGTACAGATCTGCCGAGTTGAAAATGTGTGTGAAGTTTTGTTAGAAAAATTATGCTTAGAACGGTTTTGCTTCAGTTTCTTTGTTAAACCATTTGCATCCAGACTGCTGTTTTAGTATTTCTGTCTTTCATGTGTTAATCATGAAAGCTGAGTGACCTTGCAAAGAGCACAGGATGTATCCCTGAGGGCAGAACGCATAATGTGGAGGAGAAGCCTCCCAACTCCTTTAAAAGTCCCATGGCATGAAAATTTCACTTTATGAGGTTTTTTAACATTAATATGAGTTCCCCCAACCTGCCTATGGTCCCCCAGTGGTTAGAAATGGTGATAGGTGTAAACCGAGCCCTGGGTATCCTGCTCTGCCTTTGAGAAAATGAAAGCTCAGATGGGCTGATCAGGAATCTTGTCCTTATGAGGTCATAAGGAGCAAGGTTACCTCCCCTTTCTCTGCTTTGCCCACCCAGAGAATTTGGCCCACCCATGAGACATCATGGCTTGCAAACAAGCAAAGTGGCAGTTGGTCAAGGCCACACCCCCCCCCTCCACCCTCCTCAATAGCATTTAAAGCTACAGACGCAGAAATGGCACATACTAAGGAAAGCTCATTGTGGGACTGGCTCTAGAGGCTGTAATTCTGCACCAAGGCTGAATTTCGGGAAAGAGACTTCAGATACAGTATTAGGGGACCACTAAGGCCTATATAAAAGCATCCAAAGAGCACCATGTCATGGGACCTTTAAAAAGACACTGTTTTTAAGAGAACTCCAGGGATTTTGTCCATTCTTTGATAAATAATTATCCTAACAAGCATTCATGTTTTAGAACATCCATATTTGAAGCATCGTCTACTAAAGTGGTTCCCAAACTTTCCATGTCAAGGACCCCTACACTGACACAAATTAGACCATAGACCCACCATTTGATAAGATTTTGTCCCAGGGACCCCCATCTGATAGGATTTCTGCTTTATTACCGAAAGTGTATGAAACCCATGACCAAATTAGTCATATATTCTGTTATTGTGTTACTTATGGAATGATCCCCTTTTTCCTGGGGACCCCTGGAACTCCATCAAGGACCCTTCGGGGTCCCCGGACCCCACTTTGGGAACCACTGGTCTACTGACATGTGAACTTTGTGTTCTATCAAAAATCAGCTTTATTGGCCAAGAATGTTAACAAATACAAATAATTTGAATTAGTTTTGTTTCTCTCAATATCACCGAATCCAAAATTTGCCTGAAGGGGCATTACAATCTGTGGAGCAAATGACATCCTCTAACCTTAGACCCTCGACACAGATGAGGAAAAACTCCCAGGCTTTTATCTCATCCCTCATCTTTCTCTCTGCAACAAGCTGCCAATCTGTCACAGCTCATTGTAGAGAGGGTGGCAAGGGTTATCCAAGATGGCTTTGATTATGTCCCTTTTCCTCAACTGCCTCCACACTGTCCAGTTCCAACCTGATCACCTAGCTGGCCTTCCTTAACAGCTTGTTTAGACTGCTGACCTCCAAGCAATGATGCCACCACCCCAGCACACCACCACAAAGAACAGAGCACTGGCTACTACAGACAGAGAGGAGCTGCAAGGAAAGATCTTAAGTCTGCTCAGGGAGAACAGTCTGCTCTGTCCCTTCCTGAAGAAGGCTTCAGTGTTGCGTGAGGCGATTTGGACCCTGTGGCCTCCTGTTCCTCATTGGTCTTGCTGATGTTGATAGTGCGTTCCATTTACCTCTGAACTCGGAAGCCATTGTTAGCAATACCAGTTGATAACTGTTTTTGCGTAACAACATGTTCCATAGATAGAAGTTGGACAGGACTGTGTGTATGACTGATTAAGTGAGACACAAATAAGACAGTGCTAATAATTGTGTGTCACTACAGTTTTCGCTACTGTCGATGCACGGGACATCCATGTTGGATTTTGAGCTTGACCTTGGAAAAAGACTTCCGAGCGCTGCTCTCGACGTCCTGCCCGGCCACCTGAAGGATTCTGCCCTCACTGGCGGCCGCCTGAAGGCTTCTGCCTTGCCGGCCACCAGAAGGGTTCTGCCTTCACTGCGGCCCCCTGTTGCCGAGGCCTCCCTGTCCTGGGGTCTCCCTGTCCCGGGACCTCCCTGTCCCGCGTGGCCCCTCTCTGTTCCCTGTCCCTAGTGGCCCTCTGTTTCCCCCAGGCCTCTCTGGCCCTCCATGCCCCCCGAGTGCCCTCTCTGCTCCTCTGTTCCCTGTGCCCTAGGGCCCTCGGTCCCCTGTCACCCTAGTGCCCACTCAGTTCCTGAGCTCCCCCTTTCCCCATGGACTCTCTGCTTCCCCCAGACTCTCTCGTCCACCTTGGGTTGTTTTTGGTTTGCTGGACACTTTTTGTTTTTTTTGGGACGTCTGGGATCCGCCCCTTGAGGAGGGGGTTCTGTTGCAGTTATGGACATTTCAGTTGCCTGTTTGTATATTTCTGTTCCCTTGTGTGTATTTATGCTGTTTTGTATATTTCTGTTTACTTATTTCCCTGTTCATTGTGTAGGTTTCTGTTTACCCTGTTTTGACTGTTGTGTTTTGTGTTTCTGTTTCCTGTTTTATTTTGATAGTCTTTTCTTGTCTAGTTTTACTTCCTGTGTTTTCCCGCCTTTGTTGATTACCCGGTCTCTCCTAATGTGTTTCACATGCCGTGTCACCTGCCCCTCGTTACCTCATTACCCATGTATTTAGTCCTTGTGTTTCCTTTGTCTCTTGTCAGATTGTTTTGTGTCCTCATCTGGTTAGTTTGTGTGTTTGTGTTCTGCCCGTCAGTTTGTATCCTTGCCCTGTTAGTTTGTCGGAATCTTCTGAGTTTTTCCCTGTATTTTTCCAGTCTCTGTGCTGCCGCTTGTTGTTACCATTAAACCCTCGAGCTCAAACCTGCTGCCTGCCTCTCTCTCTTTGCATTTGCATTTCCTCTTCATGTACTGCACCAGACTGGCCAGTTCTTGCGGTTGTTGTTGCCATCCTGTACCTGTCCTGGGGCCTGTTTCACAAAACCAAGATAAGGGATTAAGCCGGGATTTCCCAGTTATCCTGGATGAATTAAGCCTTGATTCGGTTTCACGAAAGCGGAGGCACATAAATCACCATGGAGATTTATTCTGTACAGCTAGCCTGCTCCTGACCAGGCTAACAGCCAGGATTTATTTAATCCTGTAGCCTTTTCTGATCACCCAGCAGTGGTTTTACCCTATTGTTATCAGCCTGGATTAAAATACAACAGGTGCATATTGCTGTTCATTTAAGTATTGTTATTATTTAAAGTTGTGACCATTATTTTTATAATTATTCATGTGACATTATTACTGTTATATTGCTGTATGAAGACTGATGTTCATATTGTTGTTAGAAGTTTAATTAATATATTATGGCAGTTGTTGAGATAATTAGAAAAGGCTGATCAAATTTCAAATGTGTTTTAAATGAAGTCTGTTACTAAGGGCAATACATAAAATGCTGTACATTTCTATAGTTGACCAATGCACCTTGAATTATTTTGGTTGATTCATTTTTTTTTTTTTTATTCTTTAACAATAAGTATCATGTTTGTTCCACTTCCATGTACATTGTATTTGGCATTCTTAGCACACAATTTGTGTTGTCCAGTAAACTGCAACTATAATTTGGGAGGATTGTACAATTTTAAGAACATATCCTAATTGTACAGTCCTCCCAAATTATAGTCTTAGTTCACTGGACCAGTAACTATCTAGTGATGTAGGCTACTGTGCATTCATGACAACAGGGAGAGGACACCTCAATGGTTTTTGACCTTATATTTGGGGGGAAATAACTGATGAATATCACTCTGTTCCATTCATGTTTACAGTGTGCATGGAATTTATCACTTAATTATCTTCATAGTTTCTAGATTTTAGAGTCCAAGTTCTTTAGTGTCTTTATTTTCTATGTCCATATATACAGGGGAGCAAGGCATATAATATGTAGAGAAGGAAACTCGTCCTCTATCAAATAAAAAAACGCGAAAAAGCGTGGCGACAATAGCGAACAGACTGAATGAATATCTAAAAATATACATTTATGAACTACTGCTCTTAACTGAAACCATTCAATAAGTCACTGTCATTGGCAAAAACGAACAGTTGTACACTTTGCATTAAACGCGAGCAGTGGAAGTTAATATGACTTAGGACATTTATATTTTAGCCCATGAGAGAGAGAGGGAGAAACAGAGTGAAAGATATTTCTGCATCATATTCTAGCGTTGTAGAAAATTGATCTTTATGGTAAATTTCCTGAGTAACATTATCTTCTGCTTACTTTTAAGGCAAAGAGTACAACTGTTAATTTGCGCAAATGATTAGTAGCCTAATCCTTGAATGGTATGATTATGACGGTTTCAATTCAGAGCAGTTGTCAGTTAATGTATATATTTAGGCTACAATTACGCATTCAGTCGGTCCGCAATCGTCTGCCGCCGCTTTCGCTGTTTCATTACAGCGGCCCGTGTTTCTTTTCTTTTTATACAAATGTATTTCATGATATCATACTTCCATAAGAAGCTGCTGCTCACTCTGTATAAAGTATGTACAATGCGTAGTCTCCATTTTGGCATCAGTAAATCTGTGATCGACCTCGCGGTCTTTTGAGGAAAGCCGTGGACGCGCATGACATTATATCAGAATGGTACTCGACCCTGACTCCAGTCGCTCCTCCTCAGCCTGGCTTGGCCTTTGTGAACGCACCAAGCCAGGATGCACAGATTAGACTAGGTCAAGCCTCGATTTATCAGTTATCCTGGATTTATATATTCTGCTTTTGTGAAACAGGCCCCAGGTGTGATATTCGCTTGTACCGATTGTATGCAGGTGTTGTTACACGTGGTCTGCCAGTGCAAGGACAATCAGCTGTGCTTCCTGTCTCCCTGTAGCACTGTCTTACCCTACAGTCACATTAGCTACAAAAGAGAGCGACACACACTCGCTTGTGGGCGCTCCTAGCCTACTTCTGCTTGCTTGGCAACAGTAAACACAAATTCTCCGGTGCTACCTTCAAGCACGTCTTAAAAGTCACTTCAGAGGTATTGTTAAGTCACAAGAACGTTGTTTTTAGATTGAAAAGTATTTATTTCTTGATAGAAGTAACAAGATATGAGAAAATGCCAAACATATCAGATATATACAGAAATATGATGTCCTGAAGCGTTTCCACCGAATGATTTTCTTCTACTCGAGCAACCAACGTACATACGTCACGCTGCCTCACTCAGATTGGCAGGCACTTTGTCGCATCGCTCAGCATTTGCATAAAATAGACTTCTTGTGTATTTCGGCCCTGCCTTGCTCACGGCAGCAGCAAGCTCGTCGCTGACAAACGGCCACTCCCATTGAAAATGAATAGCAGCCTGTCGCTTTGTCTCGGTTTCTTGTAGGTAATGTAACCATAGGGTAAGGCGTCGTCACAGTAGGTACATTGCAACCTATTGTCCTGGCCACATCTGAAGTCCTCATGCCTAAGGCACGTTCACGCAGATTAACAGGGACCCTGGGCGTCTTTCTTTTGGTGTTTTTCAGAGTCAGTAGAAAGGTCTCTTTACTAGTGCAAATACTGTACATAGCTGTCTCAGTAAGTTCCCTTGAGACTTTATCCCTACAGACAGACTGATAATAGTTAGCATGTATTTCAGCGTATTACAGCTTGTTGGTAAAACCCAAAAATATGTCTGTGATGTTACTCGCAAACTTATATGTAATGCAAACTTATTATCTGCAAAGCTACCAGGAGCGCAAGTCACTAGATCCCCAAGCATCCAGCACCACCCATTGTCCAAGGTTGTTGCAAATAAATGTTGCTTTATCAAATTTTGTGGCATGATTACATACAAAGTCAATGCAAAGATGCCAATAGATGCGCATTTGTGGCGAGTGATGCAATTGATGCGAATGGCACAGAATTTGTGTGACGTTTCGCGAAAGCCATCAGGGTTGAGATTCCCCTGCATAGCATAGCCCTGATTGATCAAAACAGGTAGATTTTAAAATGGCATAGTGTCTCAGCTTAGATACCTTTCCTTCAGATTTTGGAAACTTTCTGTACAGTACTGAGCTTCTTTGATATTTTGTATATACCAAGTCATTTTCTTATAACAACTATGTCAACCATAGCTTTTTTTATAAATCCGGAAGACAGACTACATCATAAAATGACTCTTTTTCAGCACACATCCTTATCCTTTACTATTACATTTTCTCTAGACTTTATAATACCCCTCCCCCCTCCAACCTATTGCTTTCCCTACACAGGGTTTCCTTATTTGTGAGGCTTTGGCTATCTCCATTCTGCAACCTTCACTCCAGACCTTCCTCTGCCCTCACACAGATCAATTGAAAAGCCTTTACAGCATGTCTCCTCTTATCAAACATCACACAAACATCACTCCGCCTTCCTGCTTCCCTGCACCATTTCTTTCTCAGTTTTCAATTCTCCTTTGCCCTCGTTCGTTTTTATTTGCTGTGACCCACCCAATCTCGCCCTCTTGTGTAAAAGCTTCCTCCAACAACCCATCATTGTGTGCATTTCTGTGTCTTGGGCACAAATAACAGTGAGACAGTCACAGCCAGAGCTTTAAGTTCCCCAAAAAGATATTCCAATATTACCTTGTAGTCCATAATGTGCAAAAGGAAAACCACACAAGCATCCAAGGAGGGGCTTTGGGTTGATTTTTCAGTTATTTTTAATTAAAAAATAGCAGTCTGAAAATCAAATGAATGTGTGAGACATTAGTGTCATTGTGACTGATTCCACAGTGGGGCTAATTGTGCCAGCGCTCTACACTGCTGATATACTGATGTGTTATGTAACTGCATTAGCAAAATGAGAAAAGAATGTTCCCTCTGTAGAAATTCACAGCTCTTTAAAAGGAAGGAGCTTTGTTCTCTTTTCATCTCTCTCACTGTGCCTTCCTCTCCCTGTCATTAAATCTCTCTCTGTCTTGAAGTTTTAAAATCAGTCTAAAACAGAAAGGGCAAGTCTATAAGGAATTAAATCAAAATCGTTTTATTTTCTTTGATCAAGGTGCTTGCCCTTTGGGACTCAAACACTGATTTCCGTGACACCTTCATGTTGGACCAACCCTAGGATGAATGAAGCAGTTTAAGGAACTCCTGTTAGGGAGCTTTGTCTCAGGAAATGCCTAAGGAGTTTCTCATGAGAAAGTGTGTAACCCTGCTTGCACACCACACACCCAAGTGCATTACATAGCGATTCCATCATTTCTCCTGCTCAGCTGGGCTAGCCATAGCTGATTTTCTTTTAGGTTTTGTAGCCGAAATAACCAAACTAAATTTAACTTTGGGCGGAACACAGAAAAACATTATACACAGAAGTGTATTTTTCCTGGTGTTTTTGTAACATGGTTATCCGTAATCACACCGGGAGGAGTTCTCCCTGTTCACCGCTCGTCCTAGTCCGGCAGGCACGCCGGAGTGTCAAAGTGCGTTTCCCTGTCAAATACTGTTTTGCTCCTGTTAAAATGATAGTGTCCCTCCATTGTTAAGGTTAAGGCATAAAGTTAGGTAAAGGTAACAGTTAAGGAAAACACATCTCAGCAGGGAAACAGTCACAAATCAGTCAGTACGACTGT
The DNA here is from genome assembly GCF_010015445.1 of Perca fluviatilis. Lineage (NCBI taxonomy): Eukaryota > Metazoa > Chordata > Actinopteri > Perciformes > Percidae > Perca > Perca fluviatilis. The sequence goes on along the minus strand of NC_053118.1, from coordinate 6,887,347 downwards.
ATCTTCAATGGGGTTTTTTTCCGGCCACATACAGCTTACCACGGTCCAGTCCTTCTTGTGACCGTGGTGAAGGTAGTTTGACATTTGTCGGGTTTTTGCGAGTGTTACCTTCAATTGCTCCGTGTCAATGCTCCAACATACCCTAAAACTTGGAGAAATCAAAGCATTGAAACTGAGCTATTGAAGGTAATGGAGCTACTGAAGGTAACGTCCGAAAAAAGACGAATGTCAAACGTTAATGTTAAACTAACTTCCCCCTGCTCTTCTCGGGACATGTCGCCGTATCGAGCTAAGTTAGCCTCCACTCAGCCTTAAAAACAGCTTGTAAAAGCCTGTTGTATCCACAACCTTCCACTTCCGGGTTGCTCTGTTGCCGCCAGAAATTTCGCTGTATATATCCGTTACCTTATGCTTTCTTTGTGTTGGAATTTTAAACTCCAGACTAGCTATGGTTAATTGCTCATCAGATCTCTGCAGGGTAAATCCAGACAGCTAGCTAGACTGTTATGGGGCAGCTGTCCCCGTCCCGAGTGTGTGTTCTAGTGTTGATGAACTGACCGAAGAGCCGGTTAATTAACCCGACTCGTGTCACTGAACCGGGAGACTCGAGTGCCATACGTCAATGAACCGACTCACTCCTGTTTTTTTTCTTTTACTTCATTCGTGCCGTTGTGTGTAGCTGGTATTCTTCTGCTATTGTGTGTGTAGTAATCTAGCTCATTAGCGCCTCCACTGGAGTGGTGGTGGTAGAATCAATCAGGAAATGAGCTACCTAGACAGCGCACCAGGCTACTAAATGAGACCGAATGTAACCGTGCAACCGGCCGGCCTGCTCGAGTCTAATGTAACCGTGCAACTGGCCGGCCCGGTCGAGTCTAATGAGCGGTGTCTTGGTTCTCGGCAAGTTTGAGTTATTAACCAAGCCTTGTTTCTGGTGCATCTTAGAGGATTGAGTTCATGGCAATTTACACTACCTGCACAGCTGCTGCCTATTCCACGAATCACCTCGGCAGTACATATACCCGGGCTGATCTCACCATCAGTGCCAGATCGTTACATCCACCAGTGTGACCCCGCTTCAAGAGCCTGCTGCATTCCCTGCCGTTGTCTGCTGTTCTGCCTGCTCCTCACCGCTCTGACTTTACCACCTCCACGCTCGGATTCAACAAAGAGACAGTTTGGATTCTCCACTGCCTGTCCACCTCTAGCCTCGGTCCAATCCTGGAGTTATCAAGCCCTGTTCCTTCTGTCCTTGATTACTCTAAGTACAGACTCTTATTAAACACCTTGAAATCGTTACTGTGTCTCGTGTGGTATCTCTGTGTTCTGGGTCAGAATCGCAATCGTAACACAGACTCTGTCCAATCTGAGTTTTCTGTTGCACGAATGAAACTACTTTTGAACGTACACATGTTCCACCGAAACAAGTTCCTTCCCGAGGCTATTTTTCAGCGGCACCGGGGCTGTGTGCAGCGCTAACCCAAGACAAGATTGTGATTGGTTTGAAGACGTGCCAATAAAAGAGAGCATGTTTCTCTCCTATCTCAGAATGCTGTGTGGACAAGCCAGACCATCCTCCACAGCGCTGTGGAGGAAGGTCTGATAATGCGAGACTATCTGCAGACAGACCCATTTGACAGAGGAGCATAGTTGCGATGCACCCCTCTTCCTTCCTACCAAGTACCCTCTCTACACCTTCCACTGAATTGTTTTAGCAGATCCCTCGTTTTAATTGAACGTTTTAGCTGTGTTCTTTTACCCGTGCTGTGATTTATTACTGAAGCAACGTCCCCTTGTCTTTTAAAGTCCTTCCAGTTAAGGCTGCAGCCGTTGGCAAGTCAGAAGGATGTTGGAACCAAGGACTATAAGGACCATGATATTTTTCGTGACTCTTTTTTTTGTATTGTTTTTTTATTTGAAATAAACTTTCCATGAACTTTTAACCTAGGTTTGTGTTTTTTTTCGGTGAGCAGAATTGTTTTTTATTGAAACTATTGGATGGATTGTTGTGGAATTCGGAACACTTTAATAAATAAATTTTAAATTATTATAAGCAATCTGATCTCCTAACCTTTAGTTTACCACCATCATCAGGTTTTCCCATTCCCGTCAGGCTAAATGCTAAACTAAGTTTGTTGACCTGGTAAACATTATACTTGCTAAACATTAGCATTTAGCTTAAAGCACGTCAAGTCTATTTATTTTATTTATATAGCCCAATATCACAAATCTGCCTCAAGGGGCTTTACAATCTGTACAGCATACGGCACCCTCTGTTCTTAGAGCCTAGATTCAGATATAGGAAAAACTACCCCTAAAAAACAGAGGGAAATGAAACAAATATGAAGGGAGCGCTTAAGTATCTTCCAGTTCATTGCCTTGGTTCAGTCTCAAGGCTCTCATCAACCATTTGAATGAAAAAGCTCTGGTAAATCCACTGTACACTACCTGATTAGCACCCAACCACAGACAGACAAAGCTAGCAACTAGCTGGTGAACATAGTGGAGCATTTAGCAGCTAAAGAGATATTTCCCTCAGGACCAATGGTGGGTGAAGTATTCAGATCTTTACCAATACAGCAATGTAAAAACACTCACATAAAGTCCTGCATTCATATTCCTCCTGAAGTAAAAAGTAACAGTAAAATGTACCTAAAATACTAAAAGTACTCATCTCACATAAAATTCAATAATCATAGTATATAACATGATGTTTAATCCTGATGCATCAATGCGGCAGCATTTAACTTTTGTAGCTGGTCGAGTTGGAGCCAGAACTACTTTACTTGTAGAGAATTCCCAGTGGGCCGGTCAGTTTTGTTTTTGGTGCTGGGTTGAAATCATAGTTGAATATCATGGATGCTGTCCATAGGCTGCCTGCAATCGCAGCCCACTCTTTTTATTTATTTATTTTTTCTTGCAGCACACCGTTCTCTACATTCATGCAGCCCACTCGCAGGGTGCAGTCTGGTTTTTATGACAAAGCGCTGCAGAGGAGGGTCTGGCGAGTCCACACAGCATTCCTGGATGAGAGAAAAACGTGCTCTGGTTTATTGGTCACAATCGTCTTGGGCGGTGCTAAGCGCCGGACGCAGCAACGTTGCCGCTGAAAAATAGCCTCGGGAAGGAACTTGTTTTGGTGGAACACGTGTACGTTGAAAAGTTGTTTTAGTCGTGCAACAGAAAACTCCGATTGGACAGATAGTCTAGCTAGCTGTCTGGATTTACCCTGCAGAGATCTGAGGAGCAGTTAACCATAGTCCTCAGAAATCCATTTAAAATGCCAACACACAGAAAGCGGAAGGTAACGGACATCCGGCCAAAATGGGTGACATCCAGCAGGATTTCAGGCAGCACTAGACCAATCCCGGAAGTGGAACGTTGTGGATATAGACTACTCATTGAGTGAATAAGAACTACAATTAATATTAATAAAGAGTATGGTGTATGCTCCAGGGCTGAAAATGAGTCCCACTCCGGCCCTGGTCAGGCCCCCTGCTAAGGGACAAATGCCAGTGTGCTGTATTTACGTTAATGTAGGATTGTATGTATTCTTTATTGGTGTGCTGAGAGTGAAGTGGGTAGCAGCTGGCTTTGTTTCTCTCCATCTCTTCTGCTTTGTTGAACTAAATTGCTGCTGCGTTCAGCTGACTTTTGTTTCCCAAATATGCAGCGGTTTTACAAAAAATGCCTTGTCAGTTTTCATCAGGAATTTCCACTTATCTGAATTTAGAATTCTATCACAACAATCACCTCAACCCTGTTTCTAGGCATCCGGCCCCACAGAAGGGAAAACCCACATTTGCTTTTAAACTGATATATTTCTACAAGGAGATTTGTTATGAAAAAGGTTTGATTCTGCATATCTTGTTTACTCACACTGATGCCCCTGTGGGACTCAGAACAGATGAAATGACTGAGCTCGGTGTGATGTAGGATCTACGATTGGATTTAGTTAACAGCTTGGCAGCAGCGCTTTGCACACGTTGCAGGGTACGGGCTGCTTGGCTGGGAAAGGAGAAAAGAGCTTTGCAGTAGTCTAGGTGTGTAAAGATGAGAGTATGAATTAGTAATTGCAGATCTCTGGTTGATAGCATTGATTTGATTTTTGTGATGTTGCAGAGTTGGAAGAAGCAGGTTTGCACAAGCTTGTTTATGTGAGGGTCAAAGTTCTGGGGTGCTCCGGTGTTAAGGATTAGGGTGGAAGACGTGTATCTGCCCACCCTCACCACCTGTGATCTGTAAGTCAGGAAGTCAAGGATCCACATGCACAGTGAGGTGTTTAATCCCTGGTCCTTGAGCTTTGTGACAAGCCTGGAGGGAACTATGGTGGTAAAAAGGTGAACTGTAGTCAAACAACAGCAATCTCATATTGCTTCCTTTCTTTTCCAGGTGAGAAGGGTGGTGTGGAGGATGGGTCCTATGGTGTCTTTACAGACAGACTGTAAGGGGACTTCACTTTGCAATTTCAAGATGACTGCATCACTTTGATACAGTTTGCTATAAGTTATGCACAACCTCATACATATTTCTTTCAGTCTGGTGGTAAAATCTATTTCATAAATCGCATTTAGGAGAATTTACTCAGATTACATGCCTTGATGTGCTGTTTGCTTCAGTGTTTCACTGGAAGCTGTATGTGTGTGTGTGTGTGTGTGTGTGTGTGTGTGTGTGTGTGTGTGTGTGTGTGTGTGTGTGTGTGTGTGTGTGTGTGTGTGTGTGTGTGTGTGTGTGGAATGATTAGCGGTTGGTATAAAATGATTGATGACTTGGCCCATCACATTACAAGGTACATTAAAGGTACATGTCACATTATGAATGATTTTGACAGGACTGCACATTTGCCATAAATCCAAAAGCAGATAAAGCAGACAGACAGAATAATTTCAGTTTATTGAAGGTATATCCTTACTGGCAGGTTCAAACAGGCAGGCATTTACAAGTAGAGCTATAAGTATAAGAAGGCAGACATGTGCAGGTAAAAGAACAGTGTAACAGAAGCTCAAAAGCACACAGCAAGAAAGCAGCATAGTCACATCAATGTTCTGGCAGGGAATGAATGGAACTGGTCCCAAATATAAACTGAGGGGCTGATAAGGGAATGAGATGCAGGCAGTGCAGGCCAGGACACTGCAGAGCAGATGAGTAAAGTGGAAACAGGTGTGTAGATGGGTGGCCCAGTCAGCTGATGGGGAAGCTAGGGAAAGTACCAGGGATGGAAAATGACAATGCAGGGGCCTGGGAAATAGGGAATGTGGCCGGAGAGGAGGAACAGAGAGACTGTAGCTGTGTTTATCAATCTTCGCGTATTTTTAAAGTAACGTGAAAAAGCGGTTGAGCAAATGAAAAAATTTTGAAAACATGCTTAAAAATTGACAAACCTTGAAGGTGGTTTTTGCCTTTTTTCAAAAAGAGTTCCAAGGAGGGAAACAGTTTTTGCAAATAAGTAGTAATAGTTCCATTCCAAGTTGGGGGGTTCACCAGAGACAGGTTAAAAAAAGAGTGGTTTAAAAAAACAAAACAGCAGAGGCCAAGATATCAGGATTTTTCGTCCCTACTATGAGTCAAGTTCCTAAAAAACTGGATCCCTCACTTTTCCATAATGCAATTTCACGGCCCTAGTTAAGGCTGTTATAAATCTGCAGTCTCCATGCCATACATGAAATTATCATCACAGATATATTAGTGCCGTCAAACGATTAAAATATTTAATCGCGATAGTCAGTTAACTCTCAATTAAATCACAATTAATCACACATTTTTTATCTATTCTAAATGTCCCTTGGTTTCTTTTTATCCCATTATTTTTTTTCTCATTTCAATGAACATGGAAAAGTGGATCGGCTTGCTTTGTGCAAATTTTTTTTTACTGAAAACAACATTGGCATATACTGTAGTATTCAATCTCACACTAACATTCTCACTTGGAGCGGTCATTCACAGTAAGTTTGTTCTTAGTTGTGGTATCCAACCAATATGTGCTTCTGTCTGAAGTCATCCATTGTTGCCTGGCTTTGACGAGGGGGCAGAGAATTGGCATCAGCTGTGTGCTTGGCCATCAAGTGGTATTTCAGACTGGACGTGCTGCGATGATAGCTCAGTTCACGACAACAAAACACACAGATCACTTTAATCTTGTCAATGGAACCATTTGGCATCTTTTTAAAAGTAAACTTTCCATTCAGAATCTTATTGGCATCCATTTCGGCGTCTCGCGCTCGCCATCCACTCAAAACGTAACAAAACGTCTTTGGCTGGCTCGCAAGCCCAAACAAGTGTGTGCGGCGTGCCTGTTGTTTTGTTTCCGGTCTAGCTAGATCCGGTGTGGTGGTGTTGTTGCAACAGCCTGTGAAAAAAAACTACAAAGTTTGCTAGGCCAAAAAGAACGTTAATCTCGCGATAAATAAATGTACACCGTTAAAATGGGTTTGCGTTAAAGGTGCAATATGTAATATTGTGTGTAATACTGGCAGCTAGCGGTTAAAATAGTTACTGCAGTACAAATTCAAAATACTGGAGAGTCGTTTCCCCCGCCCCCTCCTGCCCAGACTCGAAGTTCACGGAGGTTGCCAGGCTGAGACCGCAGCATTCACAACAATGTTGCTAGATGCTTTTCTCACATAGCCAGACATTACTCCACAGCACAGCAGAGTAGCTAACGTTAGATGCTAGTCTCACATAGCCAGACATTACTTCACAGCACAGCGTAGCTAACGTTAGATTCTGGCTATATTGACAGTCATAAAAGCCCGTGCTCATTCGGGGCTCTGTAACCAACTGACAGACACACTTTTTCGGTTTAAAATTAGAGATGCGCCGATCCGATACTCAGTATCGGTATCGGTCCGATACTGGCCAAAATTAATGGATCGGATATCTGAGGTGAGGGGGGAGTATAATCCGATCCATTTGCCTAAACTAAACGTTGAGCGACATGCCGTAAAAAGACGTGTTATGACCATAGGTTATGACAAGTAACCAAACAGATGAGCAGCATGTGTCACGTGCCTGATGCATGGATGGCAGGGAGCTAGCAATTAGCAAAGCAAAACCAGTGAGACCTGTCAACATCATGTCAGCTGTATGGAATTATTTCAAGCTCACTGGGGAAAAAAGCAAAACAGCTGAGTGCAATTTATGCAAAGCGAGTGTTTCGAGGGGTGGCAGCAGCGTTGGAAACTTCAACACCACGAACTTGATTAAACACTTAAAGAAGCATCACGGAAAAGAGTATTCCGAATTTATACAGGCAACGAGTGCCAAGAAAAAAAGTGCGCCGCAACAACCAACACTGATTGAAACAATTCAGAAGCTCGAGAAACTCCCTCCAGGCAGCAACAAAGCAAAGCTGATAACGGATAAAGTCACTGAATTCATTGTGCTGGATGACCAGCCACTTTCTGTGGTAGAAAATGTGGGGTTTCGACGTTTAATGGAACATTTGGAGCCTCGCTACATGTTGCCGAACCGGCATTTCATCTCCGAAACAGCTATCCCCAATAAGTACAAACAAGTAAGTGAATTCATTTTGAAATGCTTGGAAAACGTTGCTGTGATTAGTTTCACAACGGACATCTGGAGCTCAGACGTGTGCCCAATGTCATTACTAAGTCTGACCGCACAGTGGATAGACTCGAGTTTTGCTTTGCAAAAAGCAGTGCTGCAGGCTAAGCAGTTCCGTGGCTCACATACAGGAGATTCCATAGCTACAACAACAGAAGAGATGCTAAATGCATGGAAAATTGAGAAGAGCAAAGTCCATGTCATTTTGAGAGACAATGCCAGTAACGTGGTAAAAGCAATGGATCGTCTTGGAGTGGCTAGCTTGGGATGCTTCGCACACACCCTACAACTTATTGTGAACGAGGGGCTGCTATCACAACGTAGTGTAAGTGATGTACTGGCTATCTGCAGAAAAATAGTCGGTCACTTCAAGCACTCGCCCCTTGCGTATTCACGCTTGGAGGACATTCAGGTGGAGCTGAATATGCCGACCAAGCGCCTGCAACAAGATGTACGAACGAGGTGGAACAGTACCTATTACATGGCAGAGAGCCTCATTGCGCAGAAACGGGCCCTGTGTGCATATACAGCGGAGTACGACCTTCCAGCTACATTGTCTGCAAAACAGTGGGGGATACTGGAAAAGATCGTCGCAGTTCTAGCCCCTTTTGAGGAGTTGACAAGGGAGGTGAGCTCTGCATCTGCATGTGCATCTGATGTCATCCCCATTGTCTGTGTCCTAAAAACTGCATCTACTTTCGAGAAAATGAGGCAGATGAGGGAATCAAGAACATGAAAGGCACCCTCCTTGAGGCTGTGAACAGACGTTTCAGAGACGTGGAATCTGAGCCAATATACTCTGTGGCAACGCTCCTGGATCCAAGATATAAAGACAGGTAGGTGTGTGTGTGTGTGTGTGTGTGTGTGTGTGTGTGTGTGTGTGTGTGTGTGTGTGTGAGAGAGAGAGATCAAACATCCTTTAAATTATATATTCAGGGTAGGCTTATTCTAAATGTGCCATATTTGTATTCATCACTACAGGTACTTCACAAATGCTGAAACCTCAAAACATACAAAGGATGCATTAATGGCAGAAGTAAGGAAGATGGAAGAAATGTTGAGGAAGACCACATCAGAAGCCTCAGAGCCACGAGAGGGGACATCGTCTGAATCAGCAGCCTCAGAGCCAGCAAAGAAGACTCCACGGGTGGATGCTGCAAGCAAGAGCAGACTTGGAAGTGTTTTTGAGGAAATCCTGGAGGAAAGCACAGTAGAACCTGGTCCTGAGTCAACCACAAGTGCAAGCATTGAAGTGCAGACCTACCTCAGCGAGCCAACTATTCTGCGATCGGACAATCCACTACTGTACTGGAAAGTTAACCAACCTAGACTGCCCTCCCTGACGGTCACAGCAACTAAATTTCTCTGTGCACCTTCAACAAGTGTGGAGAGCGAGAGGCTCTTCAGCACAGCCTCCATTATCATTGATGAACGGAGAAGCAGGCTGACAGCTGAGAAGGCTGACATGCTAATCTTTCTAAAGAAAAATTTGCCCATCATGTTAAAAAGTGAACACACTTAAGGACTGTAACACAACTAGGTCACTTAAGGACTGTAAAAATATGAGCCAGTGGTTTCTGTGACAGTTTTTCAAGCTCAGGCAAGTATGGCTTATCAGGGGAAAACCTGAACCAACTATTTTAGTTTACATTGCATTAATGTTTTCATACTGTAATGTTTAGTTTTATGTTTTACATACAGTTCAACTCCAGAGGTTACATGCAAAAGAAATGTTTCTACCCTTATATATTGTTTTCACTGCAGCTAACTTGATATCAGGTGAAACAGAGTGATTGCCTTAATATGCCATGTCTACCATACTGTGTTACACTGTACATTTTATACTTGTGAGAAATGCTATTATTTTTCTTTTGTTTGTTATTTAAGTGATGGTCTACATTGCAATTGTTTTTGCTATGCCATCGAGGTAAATGCTACACTGAGTTATTCTAAATATTCCGATTTAAACCTTTGCACAGAGTTGCACTTTAATTTTTTTTACTTCCAATGTTTGAATGATGCTGAACAATCAGAAATGCTGCTAAATGTTTTGTGAAAAAGTTAAAATAAAAAGAAGCAGCAATATTGCATAACTGAGTGATGTTGTGAGCAATGTATTTTTTCCTCTAGCTAAGTAAAATATTGTTTTCAAAGTTTGAGCATCCATACAAATCTATTATTAAACGCTTAGTTATTTAAGACAGGGATAAAGATTGTATCGGACTGGTATCGGTATCGGCAGATACTCAAAGTTGAGTATCGGTATCGGGTATGAAAAAGTGGTATCGAGCCACCTCTATTTAAAATTACAGTATGAACCGCTAAAAACACAACAACCTCACCGTCCTCTCCACACGCCAGTCAGGCACACTTCCTCGGCTTAGAATTACAATACGAAACGCTAAATATACCACTACCTTGCCGACGGAACACACTTCATTGGCTTAGAATTACGGCAACAATCGCTAAACACACTGCAAACTCACAGTCCTCTCTTTCCGATTTACAGCCCCCCTCTCGTGGTTTAAAATAACTCACCGTTGTCGGCTCCAGCCGCTGAAGAGGCTACACGCTGTAAACAGCCATGGGCTTGCCTGGTCCCCCGGTAACGTTAGCAGTAAGCAGGGTTAGCAAGGCAGCGTTAGCCAGGACCAGTCGGGATCACTTTACTGTCTCAATTGTTTTTGCAAGTAACCAACTCCGGTACTCTAGCTATATAATTCAATGTGAGTACACAAATGTTGAAATGACAAAAAATGCCCCTAGTAGCTGTGATAAATTAGCCTGAAGCTAATGCTTACCGGTTCAGGAGGAAATAAGCCAATTCTGCGTCCTTTTGGGCTCTAAGCTGTCTCCATCTTTCAAATACATCTCCAATATTTACCAGGGGGTTGTTACGTCTCTGGTCACGCAACTGTTAGAAAAATGCTGTTTTCTTTTTTTTAGGTCGGGTAGAATCTATCTCTGTTGATCCTGTTCGTTTGTTTGCTGCTTTCATGGCTGTACTACCGTTACAGCTGTAGCGTGCTGGGTTTACGTTTTTACAGGTATATCTGGCAACCCAGCCTGGCTGTCAAACTGGGCCGTTGATAACAACACACAGATCAAAACATAAACATAAATTCCGTCACGGAATGTAAATTTCAAAAAGAAAAATACTGAAATTAGCATTGTTGTCAGAAAAGATAGTATTTCAGTTTAACATGTTTCCTTAATATCTGATGAGGCATTGGTGTCTTTTTTGGATTTATTACAGTACAAATATTACATATTGGACCTTTAACGCCGTTAATAACGCGTTTAACTGACAGCACTAATATGTTTTTAATTTAACAATGATTACAAAACTGCCATAATCTGACACACATGAGGCGACATTTAATTACAAAAATGTAACAATTTTCTTTCCTGTCTTTTCTTTTTACACATTTTGTAAATGAAGAGATAGTTTGAAGGCTTTTCCCATTCACTTCAATTCGACCAGGTGTTCACACAACCCCATAATAAATCAAATTAGAGTCAACTTTATTGCCATGGCACAGACTAAACGTACTGAGGCAATGAAAAGCAGGTTAGCATCTAACCAAAAGTGCAAAAAAGCAGTAGAGTAATGCACATAAATAGACAGTAAGGGGTAGATATGACTATGCTGGATATACTGTATTTTTCTAGCAGTGTGAACAGTATTAACAGTATAGACAGCGTAATGAATATGCTAAGATATATACAGTATGAATAGTAGTACATGTGTAGCAGTTACAGTAGGCAGTGAAGTTGTTAGGATCTGCAGTACTTTGTCTATTTCCCCTTGTTCTCCTGTTTTTCCCTCTCCCTTTCTGTCTTTCTGTATGTTTGTTTCCCCGCTGTCTGTCAGTGTGTGTTTTAGGCTGGGTGTGGCTGACCTACATTCTGCTCATCAGCTCGAACTCCACACACCTGCTGCTCCTCACACCTGTGGTCCATTTCTCTGATTATCTGCTACCTGATTTAATGGCCTTGGACACCCACACAGGTGTTTTCAGTTTATTCTTCTTCTTGCCAGGACTATGCTGGCGTGTATTAGTCTATATCGACGAGGTTTCATTTCCGGTATGGCGTTCTAAACTCTGGTGGATTTCTGAGGACTATGGTTAACTGCTCATCTCTGCAGGGTAAATACAGATAGCTAGCTAGACTATCTGTCCAATCTGAGTTTCTTTTGCACGACTAAAACAACTTTTGAACGCACACATTCCACCAAAACAAGTTCCTTCCCGAGGCTATTTTGCAGAGGCACCGTGGCTCCGTGCGGTGCTTTGCTCCGCCCAAGAGGATTGTGATTGGTTTAAAGAAATGCCAATAAACCAGTGGACGTTTTTCTCCCATCCTGGAATGCTGTGAGGACTAGCCAGACCCTCCTCCGCAGAGCTGTGGAGGAAGGTCTTGCAATGCAAGACAACTCCCACCATGGCTTTAGAGTTGGTACTTGCTCCGAAGCTAATCCTCGTCACTCTCTCACTCGCTCTACCACACAATCCCCACGCATACACACATGTCGGACCTGCTGTTTAAGAGATACGCTAGAATGACGCAGACACACCAGGGCACAAGTATAAACTTCAGTGGCGTAGGCAGAAATAGTATTTTGGACGGTCCAGTACAAAAGTGAGTGCACCATTTTAAAAAAGACGTAGAAGTAGCAAAAAGAACAAGAACAGCACCAATTTTACCTTCGAACATACTGCATTACAACGGCAATAGCAGTACTGTCTACAACATGCTCAACCAACAAGGCTCAGTAAAAAATTTTGTACGCAACAATATAGACAAAAACCTGTTGATTTTAACCTATTCATTCACGTCACTCACAGATAAGATATCTTCTTATTTAATGTGGGCAAAACACAAAGGCGTTTCAGCTAGAAGCCATCATCAGTGTTCACGATTTCTTTCTAAATAGGAAGGTAACTAGGTTACTTAAATAATAATGCAAGAAGCATGAAACATTTTACTTAATGTTACCTCTGTGAGGGCCAGCACTCAAACAAACTCTCTCGCTGATGGGCTGTCAGCTCTGCTGGGGAAATGTCTGCACATGCTGCAGAAAAGCTCGTCCTTATTGAAACTGCATTCCATTCAAGAAAACTGTCGATACCACTTTAAAGAGAAGCCATTGTTGTCACGGCAACTTTTAACAGTACAACGCTTAAAGGAATACGCCACCGTTTGTTGAAATAGGGTTATTCACCGTCTCCTCTATATTTATATAGGTGGGAAAACTCATTTTTGTTTCAGTGCATGCATTGTCTTAGTCCGGCGCCGCCGCTGCTAGCTTAGCGTAATGAATGGAATCCTATGTTGCCGTTAGCATGTCGTGAGTAAAAGTGACCCAACCACAACAAAAACAAAACCTAATTTCTTCTTGTGGCCTGCGTATTCACAACACTACTATATTGGGTGGAAGTAGGCTACAGCCGAAGCACTGCTACTTGGGCACAGAGATATCGGCAGCCCGCGGAGCTCCACGACCGGAGCTCAGTCAGGGCAGTGGCATTTGGTAGTCCAGTAACCCAGAAAGGGTGACTTTGCGCCGGTTGTGGAGCTCCGCGGGCTGCCGATATCTCTGTGCCCGAGTAGCAGTGCTTCGGCTGTAGCCTACTTCCACCCAATATAGTCCCAAGTCAATATCTGCCTAGGAAATTGTCTAGTCTTAATCTGCATTGCTATTTTTACTCATTGTTGGCCACAAGAAGTAATTAGGTTTTGTTTTTGTTGTTGTTGGGTCACTTTTGCTCACGACATGCTAACGGCAACAAAGCATTCCATTCAATACGCTAAGCTAAGCTAGTGGCGGGGCTGCCGGACTAAGACAATGCATGCATTGAGACAAAAAGGTGTTTGCCCACCTATATAAATATAGAGGAGACGGTGAATAACCATATTTCAACAAACGGTGGCTGGTGTTCTGAATGTAGGTCACGTAGATCTCACACATGAGTTTAGCTGCGAGCTGCGCTGTGTACTTTAGAAAGAAGAAAGTATGGACGTTTTTCAAGGGTATTGAAAATGAACGACGGTTGTAAGTGCAGTGTTCCAGGCTGTACAACAGAATACTGGCCAAGAGAAAAGTGTTTAGAACGAGTAGATATCGGACAATGGGGACGCGGTGTGCACAGAGGGAGGGGCTGTGTGTGTGTGTGTGTTTCGCTCGTTGTAAAGCAACCAATCAGCGCGCAGCTCATCTAAATATTCATGAGCATACCATATAAGGGAGAAAACCTCTCCTTTCTTTCTAGGGCTATTTCACAGGGTTGCATTAGGGAGCAGAACAGCACCCGGGCCATTTTCAGCCCAACCAATGTTACATACCCTATTAGGAGACCATAAGGAACAGTGTGAAATACCCTATATCATCATTTTATCACCCCTTTAACACATCCATGGTACATTGTCTAAAAAGCCAGTTAGCTGCTGAAGGCAGCCCTGAGAGTCTGCCTGTAGCAACCAACTACTAATTGTTTAATCCTTATTCTATGGTTTAAACAGACAAAACAATAATGTTGACCCGGTTAGTTAAAGTTTAAATTAGAGAAACCGAACAATCTCTTTCAATACCCTCTCACTTGAGATGCTGTGGTTCAATATAATTTTTTCTTTTTTGTCAATGAAATTGGTATTGATTTAATTCCAATAATATATTCATTGTGAGCGATGGTTTTGAGGAAATACATTTTCTATATAGTAAACCTTTATTTCTCTTCCCTGGAGTTCCTTTGTTATTTCTCTGTTTTAATTAAATTCTGCTGTTTCCTCCCCTGTCCATCACAGAGAAGAACAGAGCAAAAGACGGTGAGAGAGTAAGCAGTGTATCAAGCTACTACTAATGGACCATTAGCTTAAATAATTCCCATTTAATACTTGATTAATCAAGCTCAGAGCATCCCGTGGTGCGTGCAAGAGGAGGGTTGCACACGTAGTTTCGAAATTGAGTGAAGGAGAGTGCACGAAGCGAGCCGGGGACTTTTTTGTATGTTGTTGCCTGCCACAGTTAATAGATTCAAGCCATTACAATCCATCGCTTATTGATTTAATGTTGGCTAACATTAGCACAGACTGCATTAGACCAAAATGTACTGAGTCTGAGCCCTCTCTGCTGTATGCTACGGTGTGATGAAAATTAACAACACAGAATGTGTCTGTACTTTGATTTTTTGAAATAATTTATTGTCCCCGTGGGGAAATTAGGTTGCAGCAGAAATCACATCATAAGGCATTTTAACAACATCCAACAAATAACAAAGAGAAAGACAAAAAGAAGACTGTAACATGTAGATATTATTACTCATAAACCAAGGCACTTGTATGGAAGGGGTGGGGAGAGATTGTATGGATTAAGTATGGTTCCAGACCAGCTGGATAACGATAACATAAATAAATAAAGACCTTATTACCGTACAGGACCTTTGTTAACTATTAGATATATTAAGCAGTTTGATAGCCTGTGGAACAAAGGAGAACTTGGATCTGTTTTTTGTAAACAGAGGAGCACAGTATCGTCTGTACAGTGCATTTCAATACTTTCTATATTAATTTGCACTCCTTATCTATCACTTATCGTATCTGGGCAAATATACTGCAGTAATATCCTAGAGATAATATCTTGCAATCAGAGATCAACCGTGATACAGTATGGGTATTTAGCCTCAGGGGCCAATGGCCAATATTTAGTGTAGCCAGCTGACATGCGTGCCAAGACTTCCTTATCTGTGCGGCATGTCCGATTTGCAACTTTTGTTTCGTTTCACACCTGGAAAAATCCAAACTTACCAAAATACGTCATTACAAATCATGCAAGAACGTTCACTCCGCTTAGCGGTCAGATGTGTCTGGGAGGGGAGCAGGAAATTAAATACAGGAAGAAGGTCCTGTGTTCTGGACTAGTGAATATTTCTTCCATCTCCGGTCAAAGCAGCTCATTTTATTTAAATAATCAGACATTGTCACCGATACTTCACCCTGCTCAGCCCGTCTCTGTCTCGGAAATGTGAGTGACGTCGATCTTGACCCCAGTCTGTTTCTGTGAGGGAAACATTGCAACAGTTTGCTGCCACAGTTTGCATTTTCTGCAGCATTGCAGATTACTAAGCACATTTGACTACAGGAGCCATTTAGCTCAGACTTACATACAGTACACATACAGTAGTTGGTGCGGTTCAAACAAACTGATCCAGAGTTGGTTTGAAAGCGTACCGAGACCACCTCATCAAGCAGGTTTCGGTATGCTTGTTTGGTCCGCTTTTGGTGTGCATCAGATTGCGATTGATTACACTGCCTAGTCTCGCATTGCCAGACCTACCGCCACAGCACTGTGGAGGAAGGTCTGGCTAGTCCACATAGCATTCCGGCATGGGAGAAAAACGTGCTGTGGTTGATAGGCATTTCTTTAAAACAATCACAATCATCTTGGGCGGTACTAAACGCCGGACGGAGGCACGGTTAGGGTTGGGTACCGAAATCCGGTTCCATTATGGAATGGTTCCTACGCAACTGGTAGGAATCGGACCGGATTAGAACGCAAATTTCGGTTCCTCATTTCGGTTCCACTTAATGATCGTATAAAAGAGCCTTTCTTTGATGTCATTTTTCAGTTTTTCAAGAATCGGTTTTAGGAATTGGAATCGTTTTACAAGTACCGGTTCGGCATCAGAATCGTAAAAATCCAAACGATACCCAACCCTAGGCACGGCGCAGCTGCAAAAAAGCCTCCGGAAGGAACTTGTTTCAGTGGAACATGTGTAACTTCAAAAGTTGTTAGTCGTTCAACAGAAAACTCAGATTGGACAGATAGTCTAGCTAGCTGTCTGGATTTACCCTGCAGAGATCTGAGGAGCAGTTAACCATAGTCCTCATAAATCCACCGGAGTTTAAAATTCCAACACAAAGAAAGCGGAAGGTAACAGACTTCTGGCCGAAAAGAAGGACATCCCGTGGAAGACTGTGAATATAGAATACCTGCCCAAATAAAGCGCACCAAGGGGGAAAATGAACTCTTGTAACATTTAACCAACCTAAATGGGGCAGATGTGAAAGCCCCCGTAATGATCAGAGGTCTAAGTTTCCCATTCTTCTAGGTTACTGAGGAGAACACACATTGTCACATAGACACACTGAAACATTCACTTATAGAGGTAGACACATACACAAACAGGCACACACTCCCCATTAAAACACTAACCTGCCTCCATAATTAAAGAGTCGGGTTGGCACCGTTGTCTGTAAGGTGCGGTGGGAGTGTGGGATGAGATAATGCAGGATTGGAAGTGACAGCAACATTTTCTGCAGCACATTCAAACACACTGCAGCTCTTTAAAAATGCATCTTGTTATGTACCAACAGTGTGGCTTTACAAACCTCCTTATCAGGCCATTTAATAGAGACCATGGGACATTACACAGAACACGGCAGCACTCGTTTCATTTAACTGGCTTTCAGAGATGCAAACACCTTTCTCTCTCACACACACACACACACACACACACAGTACAAGAAAACATGCAGTTTGGGAGATTGTATAGTGTAAAAAGTAAATGGAAACTATAGTGTTGTGGAATGATGATGCGTTATGCTTGAACACATACATACATATTTTAAATCATTCAGCATGACAGTTTTTTAAACAAAGTAAGAACTTTACAATCACAAGGTGCATCAATGTATATTAGGTTGTTTTTTTTTGCTGTGGTACTATTATCAATAGTATGGTGCAGTGTTTCTAAACTCTCAGTACAAGACTCCCAACTCATCATACTTGTAAATCATTAAATCTTGCATTGAAAGCAACTGATTCTCATTTCATTTGGCTTGTAAACATCTTTCACTACAAGCTGATCTGTTTGCTTCACTGTTTTCACATTACAGTAGGCAAAAATGTAACTAGCATTACCCATCAATTTCAACAACAAACTATTTCCATAATTCTATCCCATAATCAGAAGTGTGATCAATGAAGACATCTTCCCCAATCATCGATGCAAGAAAAACTTTTACTTAGTGCAAGATTAAGGTTTTGTCTAATCAAATACTGAAAAAACACAGAGCTGAAAGAAAATTTGAGTACTGTAAAAGTTTTCTGTAGTACACACTACACTGATCTGTATCAATTCGGTCTTCTGGATTTTAGCATATGTTTTCATAGTTCACGCAACTTGGGAAAAATCTTCTTGAATGTCGAATCCAAGACTGACTTTGGTCAGCAGTAATGTCATCACAAGCTTCATCCATGGCCTGGAGGGTCACATGATGATGCGAATAGTGGTTGTGGACTTTTCACCTCCATGATGAAAATAGTTCCTCAATAGGGTTGAAGAAAGGAGAGTATGGGGGCAGATACAGGGACAGGAAATGGGGATGAGCCCGAAATCATTCCTGAACCACCTGTGCAACATTGTCCCACACAATAACATAGGTGACACCCTGACACACCGGCTCAATCATATTTAGGAAGTCAATGAGAGTAGCAGCGGTAGGACCCAAAAAGGGGCCTACGTCCTACCAACCCATCATCTGATATGACCGCACACATGGAGATGTTTCCCCCACGCTCTTCATGCACTTGAATGGTTGCTTGTTGGCCAATGATATTCCGCCCACGGCGTCCGGTTTTGGCCAGGCTGAAGCCCGCTTCATCAACAAAGAGAAACTTGTGATGGTTCACAGCAGCATCAAGCTCCATCACCCTCTAAAACAAATGTTACAGTAAATATTTTCAAATACAAGAGGCTAATATCACAGCAACTAGCATTTAGATGAAACAGTTGCGATAGTCACAGTATATAGTGCTGTACCTGAACATAGTCAGCCCGTTATTGTTTCACCGGGTCATTGTTTCTCTCAAAAGGCACCAGGTAAATATGTTTCATAGATACCTGGTGCCTTCTCAAAACGCGGGCAATAGTTGGTAGGCTGATGGAGGCCACATTGGCAAAGGTATTGCTGCTGAACACAATGGCTTGCCTAGTCTAATGTCATTACGACCCTTCACCATCACTACCACCGCCAACTCCCGATCGTCAGTCAGAAAGCGCTCACCGCCACCTGTGGGGGGCCTCTTCTCAATCCTGAGGGTAGAAATGAGTATACCATCAATCAATCATAATTATTCATTATGTAGCACCTAACTGGAATTAGAATGATAGCTATATATCTATTACCTAGGCTCTGAGCAGTAATTGACAAGACTCACAAGGAGACTTCTTTTTTTTTTAAACAGAACAGCTGGCAGGTTTATTACACAATCACAGTGTAACACACTATTCACAGAATTTTACCTTACATTAGAACATACCCCAAAATAAAATAGAGCTCTTTCATTTAAAAAATTAGGAAAACAAAATAAATAGTCCTTGGTAAAATAGAAAGTCACTCTACCCGGGTAGTAAACCAAAAAAACCTTCAAGTTTCCTTATCTGGAATCCAATATCCGAGATCTGGATACGAATCAGTTCAGTCACTCCGCAGAAGAGAATCCGACACAGCTGGCCACACTGCGTCCAACGTTCCTTCTGTGGAATATCACTCACTGGGACAGGCTCGCCATCGTACTCGGTGTGGTTTGGAACCAAACTAAATCAAGAATAAAAACCTATCTGTACGTAGCAGTACAGAATAGGTAAAAAACACAGTTATAATTCTTTCTATCTTTTTTTCCATATATGGTACCTTATTTACTTTTTTCTCGATAAACCAGTTACACACTTAACCCTATTAGCTACGGTTATAAGAGAACTGTTCAAATCACACTACGACTATGCTCCATACAAGTCTGTTTGACTAGAGACCATAGTTTGCATTGGCAAAGTCAAAACATGATACAAAATTGAACAATAGCATTTCTTTTCCTAAATAAATTATGTTCCTTACAGGATTAATGCATTTTTAAATCATAATATATAATGAACTATATGCTTTTAAACTATTAAACAACAATAAATGCACTATCTTCCCATTCATCATTTTACGTCAGTGAACCACATTTATAACACAGTACTTAGCTGAATGCTCAGTTCAGTAAAACACTAAATTCACACTTTCTGCGCTAAGTGCAATATAAACATCTTACAACACTCTCATGTCACTCCAATTGTTTTGTTTTTTTATAATAGCAATAGCATGAGATCTTAAAACCTTATAGTGTTTACTGATAGCATCACATCATGTTAGCTAGCAATATGGTAAGCTAATGAGCATGTTGAGACAACAGAAACTCACCGGAGGTTTCAGCAGGAAAACACAGTGAAGAACAACAGAAAAGCGTCCCCCACAATGCAGTCCTTGGGTTACTAGTACAAAATAATCGTATCCACACAACTCCTGATTAGAATTGACTAGATATCTTAATGTTTTTTCGATTTATTTCCACCAGATGAACTAGAGCTTTCTTCTAATGCAACTCGCTACAAATGGAAAATTCCTAATGACGAACGTAAAAACAGCGCTAGCGCGCCCTCTACTGGCATCATGTAATTTGACACTCGACTGGTTAACCCTTTAGTGACAGCATATTCTATATGGGTTACAATTACATCTATAGGTACCATATGGTTTGAATAAATACACATGCAATTGAATGAGTTTTCATCTTACTGTAAAGTGCATATTTTCCAGACTTACCGGCTTTCTTGGCGAAATGTTCTCATGATCGAATTGACAGTAGATCTTTTCAGATGTGGGTTCACTAATCTGGCAGCCTCTGCCATGGTAAGGCCTCTATTGGTCTATATCCACGACGTTCCACTTCCGGGAACTTTGGTGGATTTCTGAGAACTATGGTTAACTGCTCCTCAGATCTCTGCAGGGTAAATCCAGACAGCTAGCTAGACTATCTGTCCAATCTGAGTTTTCTGTTGCACGACTAAAACAACGCACATTCCACCAAAACAAGTTCCTTCCCGAGGCTATTTTGCAGCGGCACCGTGGCTCTGCCTGGTGCTTAGTGCCGCCCGTTGATGATTGTGATTGGTTTAAAGAAATGCCAATAAACCAGAGCACATTTTTCTCCCAAAAATCGCGGATTACAACACACACAGAGGGAGTGTGACATCATTTTCTGCTCAGAAAGCCATTACGCCACTATATATTCAAATAGCAAATATTTGCTTACTGCTAAAATAATGTTCTGAATGGTGAATACAGGACCTTTAAGATTTTGTTTAGTATGGTTACAAAACGTGCTCTGTATTGTGACTTCATTATTTTATCATTCCGTTTATCTAATGTTTTATACATTTTTGTAGACAGAATATACACAGAAATGATGGTGCTATTTAAAGGTCTCCTATTGTCAACAAATCCCATCAAAAGCGCGAAACCAACAATATATTGACCCTACTAATAAGTATTGTGTGTGTATCCAAAGCCTGATATATCGTATTCCTCTGTGCCATTAAAAAAACACATCAATGAGTGCCACACTGTTGCACTAGGTGACACGTTCCTTCATCACCATGAACACACACACTGTAATTAATTAATACTAATGCTTAATTTGTAAAGTGGGAGGTCCCGGAGCGCAGAGGGGGGGTGGATCCGGCGACTCAAAACGGGGGTTGGAGGTAACGGACCAAAAAAAAAAAAAGATTACACTGCCTACGTAGCTTCTCTGACTAAAAAAACCTAAACAACGCTGTGTGTACATCAGGGCAATGTTTTTTTTTTTATTTCAGAACATGCACTGCATCGGTGCAATTGTAAAAAAAAAATACAAAATAAAAAACACTGCAACAATCGTTTTCACAAGCAGCAATTATCCATCGGACTATTAAATTAACCAAAAAAAAAAAACACAGTTTTATTGCTTGTTTGGGATCCAACTGGCCAGCGTATTTTTTTTTTACGATAATTTTTTGGGGCTTTTCCCTTTATTATAGTGACAGTGGATAGACACAAAAGGGGGCGAGAGATGGGGGATGACACGCAGCAAAGGGCCACAGGTCGGATTCGAACCCGGGCCACTGCAGGACTCAGCCACAAATGCTCTTACTGGGTGAGCTAGAGGTCACCCCCATGCCAGCGTATTTGAAAAAGTTAAACAAACTTTGTTGTCTTTTTGACATTTTTCCCCTGAGTGAAATGAGGCTATAACAGCAGTCTCAACCAGCACAAGCGCTTGTGTCACTTCAAGTGAAGTGCCCCCCCCCCTCCTTCTTAGCCTGAAAATTCACCGAAAATGCAAACACAAGATTTTTGTGGAACTTCAAAGGGAAATAAAGACTAACAAGACAGATAACAACATTGAACACTACACAAACAGTAATTTATTTTGTTCATTTAGTCAATACATTTTTCATAGTGACACAGGAAGTGCCGGATCCAATAAAAAAGGTTCCGGATCCAACGTCAGAGGTGCCGGAACATGTTCCGGCGTGTTCCGGCTCAAATTAAGCCCTGATTAATACGCCTTGGAAAATAGTCCTCAATAAATGCACTATTTTCCTCCTGGTTGAGTTACATTTGGCAAAAAAGGACATGTTTGAAATGAAACTTTACAGTCTATTTGTACACCGTTTTTAAGATTACTTCTACAGTGGGAACCAATGGGCTCAGGGCATAGAGCCACAGGGTAGGGAAGTCAGAGTATTGAAATACGACCTAACATTGTTTTTTTTTTGTCTTTTCAGATTGAATTCAACCTTTTTCTTTTAGCTAATTATGCCTCCTTACATCTTCTCTCCTCCATCCTCCATCCTCCAGCCTGTGACCCATAAGTCATGTGTGTTCCAGTCACTTAAATGCCGCTCTGAGGAGATAAGGAGTGAGGCGAAACAAGACCTCCAGAGGAGGTTGGAGAGAGGAAACTCTGGTGTATCCATGTGGAAATCCTTCAACGGGAATCTGCAAAACCTTCAGTGGTTATGTGTTCATTGAGTGGTCACTGGAGCTGATTTGTTGGGAATGTAAAATGTGGGCAATGTGCAAATACCATTACTGCATTATTAATATCTTTGCATGACTGCAGTAGCCTAATGCAGTGGGCATATATATGTATATAGGTATTGCTTATATTGCTTTTATAATACAACTTTGCTTTTCAATTGCATCTTGGCATATTAGGGGGAAAATGATTAGTTTTCCATCATAGCCACAGAGTCTGTTAATATTAGTCTATACATGTTTAGAATATATAATAACTACCCTCAGCCTGAGAACAGAGAACCGATTTACTATACCTGCAGCTTTACAGTAACAATTTTATTCAGAGCATTTATAGCCGTTTTTATTGCTGCCTCTGTCTATTGTGTTCTTGTGGTCATAAACAGGTTTTATTTGTCTGTCTGTGTTTTTTGCCTGTCAAGTCACAGTCCATGATGCTGGAATTCGATCTAGAATTAGTATTTGTAGACCTACATGACACACTAAAATATTTACAGGAGATCCTCAGCATACTATGGATTAATAAAATAATAATTTAGACATGAAACACAACAATACAATTAGACATGTAACTACAAGGCAAATGCATGTTCACTAACGTGTGATTTTGTTTCTGCGGAGGTTCCACACAGAGCTTTCGCCCGAGACTTCGTAATGGGCCTGAAGTTTATACTTGTGCGTTGGTGTGTGCTTCGATCTCTTTAAGAGAATAGCAGGGCCGGCGTGTGTGTGTGTGGGAAGTGACTGTGATTATCTTCGGAGCAAGTAGTGACTCTAAAGTCATAGTGAGAGAAACAAAGTGTCTCCCCTGTTCTTTCTGACCACGGTGGGAAATCTGCAGCAGGACAAGTTAACCCTCTCCTTGATTTCATGGTGATTATGGAGAAGGAGAACCTGGAAATGAGTTGGGGGAAATTCAATGCTACCAAGCCACTGCCGAGTAGGTACATTTTCAGGGGTGATAGATACTCCTCACGGCTGCTATCGCGCGAGATCACATTACTTGTAGCTCCTCGTCTGTGTATTCAGGCTCAAATAGGTACGTGTAGTTACAAACTTTCTAATGCCTCGTTTTATAAATACATAAAATATTTGTACTAGTGTAGACGTAGTGATAACGCTAACTCGACCAACGTTATAACAAGGGGGAAAAAGCTTATTGGGGGTTGTTTGGCTCGAGGTCAAGGTGCAAAGCAGCCTAGAGTGAAATTACTCCGAACCATCACTTTAAGGTTAGGCGTAATCGTTTGTTGTTATGGTTACGATAATAAACCCATGGTTAAGGTAACAAAATGGGCATGGTCCTGGTTGATATAAATACATGTTGCCTTGTGGTAGGAAACAGGAAAAGAACATCATCTTCCATGTGAAAGTCCCATGTTTTGTTGACCCATCCATCTTCACATCGGATATAGTTGCTCTATAACGTCATCGGACTTCCTCCTTTGCTCCTGATTGACTAGTTATAATTCTTTCAGCCGCTAAAGGGAACAGTCTTTTTAGTCTCATACTTTAGTCTTTACTTGTAGAGCCAAAGTTGATTTAAAAGTGAGCTTCTGTAAAAGTGGAACTTTGGATATTTGGGATTTTATCAAGCTAGTGGGCTTTAAATTCCACATTAGTTACTGGAGCTAAAACTATTATTTGGAAAAAAACACTACTTGAAAATGAAAATACTGTGATGTCAAGTAAGTGTAGCCTAATTCAATAGGTCTATATAATAACATTATCATCATCATATACCATTTTTCCTTTACCTCTCTTAAAAATGCAACCCAGTAAGGTTTACTCTGATTACATTATAACTGACCTACTGTTTCCTTTCATCTGAATATATTTTTACACAAATAATGAGGAAAATGTTCTTTTAAGTAACAGTACTTTAACTTGAGTAATATTTTGGTACTCCTCCCGTGCCTGGTTAGAAGTTGGAAACAGAACTTAAACCACTTTGGCTACCTTGACAATTTCGTAGTCATGGTCCAGTTGTCAGAGTGGGTGGTTGTTCAAATGCTTACATGAGAAGGTGATCAATTTTGATCCACATGGTGGTTCTTCCTAATTGCATACCATTTGACACCTGCAAAGTAATTTTTATGCACTTGCTGAAACAGATTTGATGATCCAAATGCTAATATAGCACACCAATGCACATGATACTTGGTGTGTCATACACCTTTGCAATGTTGCAACTATGCAACATTGCCTCTAGTTCTCTGAGGGAAATGAGTCACTTGTCTGCAAACTATCCTCCTTTTGTATCAGTGATAGGCTTCTGCAGTTGTAGTAACTCAATTTAATTGGCTGCCACAACCAGTGGAGCAAAAAAGAAAAGACTCATATTGATCCAGTGTTCATGTTCATTGTAAAAGAGGTTTTAGGAAAATGCAATCTGAAACAATTGATGACTATGATTACCAAGGAAGACAAAAACAGGCATACGCTGTTCTGAGAATCTCACCATTATCCCACACTGTATGTTCATTTACATCATATTCTATTATCTTGGCCTGGAGTCCAACAACAACAATTTAGGTCGTAATAGTGTGTTATGGGTTTATGGGTCACGCTTAGATTACCGCCACTGACAACTCTTTTAATAAGAAGGCCTAAAGGGAGCCTCATTAAAAAGTGAAACAATAAGCAGCTACAGCCAGCTCTGAAAGTCTACAGTCCCAAAGGCTCACCATGTTTTACCATCCAAATGATATCATTAGTCAAATTGTGTTGGGATGAATGGATATGTAATGGACAATACCTTATATTATACTCTATCATCCTCAGTGCACTGAAGAGTGGGCCATCCTCAGCTTGTGCATTATCGTTTGGACTTTAGTGAGTGGGCAGCTAGTTCAAATCATTGTTAAATTAGGAAGCTATGGAAGCCCATAGCAATTCCCAGGGCAAACTAATTAAGAGATGTTTTCATGTAATTATCATGTACAGTGCCACATCTCATGTTTCTGAATTTAGAATTTTGTATTTATATAAAAACTGTCAGTCAAGAAGTATTTACCCCTGAAGTAAGTTATTGTTTGAGATTTCTATCTTGCATTTCCTTTTCTTTTTTATTATGAAGTACAATTATCTTCTAATTAGGAAATATTTAATACTAGTGCTGTCAGTTAAACGCGTTATTAACGGCATTAACGCAAACCCATTTTAACAGCGTAAATTTTTTTATCACAAGAATAACGTTCTTTTTGGCCTACCAAACTTTGTAGTTTTTTTCACATGCTGTTGCAACAACTAGTAACGTTAGAAAACTACAACACCACACCGGATCTGGCTGGACCGGAAATAAAACAACAGGCACGCCGCACACACTTGTTTGGGCTTGCGAGCCGGCCAAAGAGTAGTAGGCTAACGTTAGGTTTTGAGTGGATGGCGAGCGCGAGACGCCGAAATGGATGCCAATAAGATTCTGAATGGAAAGTTTACTTTTAAAAAGTTGCCAAATGGTTCCATTGACAAGACCAAAGTGATCTGTGGGTTTTGTCGTTGTGAACTGAGCTATCATCGCAGCATGTCCAGTCTGAAATACCACTTGATGGCCAAGCATACGGCTGATGCAAATTCTCCGCCCACCTCATCAAAGCCAGGCGACAAAAGCACAAAGCAAGCCGATCCACTTTTCCATGTTGATAAGAACATTAAATGAGAAAAAAATAATGGGACAAAAAGAAATCAAGGGACATTTAGAATAGATAAAAATGTGCGATTAATTGCGAGTTAACTGACATTAATGCGATTAATAGCGATTAAATTGTTTGACAGCACTATTTAATACCAGTTTTTTACACATTTTAGCCCACACTACATCAGAGCCAACAATTCGCAAAATATTCTGCTGTCTTCTAAAATTTGGAACGTATTACTTCTGTAATTGCAGTTATCAATTGGTTACCATTCATTTACTTTTAGTATGAAAATCAATGGGCAGATTGTTGAAACCTGCCTGAGTTAGTGTATGTAATCTGTTATAGTAAACCTCAAGTCTGCATTCATTTACATCTTACACAAATGACTGGAAACTAACTGCTGCCCACAGCATTAAAACATCTAAAACTGTTTATGATTAAGTTTAGGAGCTAAACCTGCACAAACCTCACTGTCAATGTATATAATTTGTTTTAATAGAATATATGTCATCATGTCATACATGGTGATGTCATACAGGGTGAAGTGATACAGGGTGATTTCATACAGGGTAATATTGTAATAGTAAAAACTTACTTGTGGTCACTGACACACGAACACCTACTGAAACTTCACTTTAGAAACTAAAATGTAACGGACAGCTGTTCTTTTCAAGCCTGGGCAAGTTGTAACATGAAAGGGGAGTGGCCTAGCAACAAGTGAACACTCACTGTCCATGCTAATGCTACTTGAGCCTTTTGCATACAGGGTGAAGTCACACAGGGTGATGTCATACAGGGTGAAGTCATACAAGGTGATGGTAATTAAAACATGTTAGGTTCACTTCATTAAGATTGGTTTGGTACGTTTGGATAAATATTAGTCTCTTTTTCCCGGACCTTCCTCCACCGCGGCGCTGCAGAGGAGGGTCTGGCTAGTCCACAAAGCATTCTGGGATGGGAGAAAAACGTCTTCTGCTTTATTGGCATTTCTTTAAACCAATCACAATCATCTTGGACATTGCTAAGCACAGAGAAAAGCCGTGGTGCCTCTGCAAAATAGTCTCAGGAAAGAACTTGTTTCGGTGAAACGTGTACGTTCAAAAGTTGTTTTAGTGGTGCAACAGAAAACTGATTGGACAGATAGTCTAGCTAGCTGTCTGGATTTACCCTGCAGAGATCTGAGGAGCAGTTAACCAGAGTCCTCAGAAATCCACCGGTTAGAACGCCACCACAAAGAAAGAGGAAGGGGACGAATATACGGCCTAAATCCCGGAAGTGGAATGTTGAGGATATAGACTACATACAGGGTGATGTCATACATGGTGATGTCATACAGGGTGAAGTAATACAGGGTGATGTCATACATAGTGATGTCATACAGGGTGCAGTAATACAGGGTGATGGTAATTAAAACATGTTTGGTTCACTTCATTAAGATTGTGTTAGTGTGTTTGGATAAATATTGAAGTCAACACTGATTTGAAGGATGGGACGAGTTCAGTTTTTATGTTTGTTTATGTTAAGGTTACTGAAATTTAAATTCTCATTTCACTTTTGTTTAAGGAAATGTCCACTATGAAATTAATCTATTTTATTTTTCACATGAAATCATACAAGGTACAATTCCCGTGAATGTTATCCCTTATTTTATTACATATAATAATTATATATTTTAGTTAAATGTAATATAAAGGATACTGCAGCTATTAAATATAAACAAAATATTCTTGAAACTAAAAACAAACACATACTGATTTCTTTCTTTCTGATTTCTACTGATGATATTTCAGTTTGCCCTAAACCAAAACCACAATCTGTCCCTATCCTTACCAGTTTCAGCTCTGTAAACCATCAACAATATATGAATAGCAGTATATGAACATTTTGCAGGAGATAGGGTGGATATGAAAAGACCATCTTTACCACTTTACCCTGACCATAATTGTAATACCTGATATAATTTGCTTTTATTTCCTCCTTGGAGGATATCAATGTTGCACAGACATGTTACAGTTGTGTAGGGAAAGTACACTAGATCACAGAAACCAGGAGAGCTTTGACTAATCACTTGATCAACAGGCTATCCTTCTCCAGCAATCATTAAATCTTTTATCTATAAATAGTTTTTCATAAACAGTAGCCTTATGCCTCTACACCGCTTTGGCAGAAGACGGTCAATGTAATGTCAGACTAAATAAAACACCATTGAAATACTCTGTCTCTATAGCAACCATGCCCTTGTGGAGCAGCATTCTTCTTGCCAGTTCTTCTGTATTTACACTTAAGCTGGGGCGATATGCTTATGTCCTGGTTAAATTCTTTCACGACACATGGGCGCCAATTGGATTTGTATGGCAAATTCATTTTATGCGATTCTAGAAGTATTGCGATTCAATAGTATTGAGTTTTGTGATTTTCTTTTCCTTCAACAAAAACACAAGTTGAATAATACACTTCTAGAGACCATATATCATGAGACATTTCTAAAAACTAATTGTTTTCTAAGAAGAATGCACATCACGTCAGTCACTCTGACATTTATTTACTTTTTGCTTTTTCTGCATTCCATCTGTTTAGCTGGAAACAGATGTGATGTAGTCGCCATCGGCGGACTATATACAGAAAATATTAAGGTGAGTCATTGGTAAAATAAATAAGATATTGATTCTAGGGAAAATAATTGATTTTAAAAATCGTCATGAAAAAAAAAATCACGATACATTTTTTACAATACAATTTTCCATTTTCCCCCCACCCATAATTTATGAACAGACTTGAAAGAGCAGCACTTTACAAAGCCTCCTAAGACTGTGCTGAGCTACAGTGAACAAAAGCCATTAATCAGAGCAAAAGTTTACTCCAAATTGAGAACACTGTCTCTTGCATCCCCAGTCTTTGCTGTCTTGTCATTATAAAACATTTATTTGCAGAGATA
Organism: Perca fluviatilis; assembly: GCF_010015445.1. Lineage (NCBI taxonomy): Eukaryota > Metazoa > Chordata > Actinopteri > Perciformes > Percidae > Perca > Perca fluviatilis. Next base: position 6,858,301 of record NC_053118.1, on the reverse strand, counting down.
CTGCACAACATTACAGGGAAAGAGAAGTGGCAGTGAGGGAGTGCAGCCCCTAACAGAGTACTTTTCCAATTAATTGACATTAATGCAGCATTATGTGGTGTTTTCCTCTCCCACTCCTCATAATGGCCGCCACCTGACTGCTGTATAGTCAATTAAAACATAATACAAATTGACTTAAGCAGTCAGCACTCAGAGATTAGGTTTCCCAAAGACAATTAAATTGGAGAAAGAAAGCAGAGAATGGTAATTCATGATCTTTTTTTTTCTTCTTCATTTCCTGCTGTCACATTAATTTTGTTATATTTAATGACATGGCGGTTGTTACCGCAAGAAGCTTACAGATGTTCATAATCATCTAGGTGTCTTGATTGTCCTATGTATATGCACCAGGGAAGCTATTCTATGTGTGTGTGCGATGCAAATGTGTTTGTTGGGAGCTTTGGCTGTATTATCTGTTTGGCAGTGATTGAGTGTGGCAGTAAAAAGGCACTGAGAAAGACGCGGGGATGTGGGATGATTGCTGGATGGCTTCGCAGAGAGCCTAGGTAATTTCCCTCGCCGCCAACTCAACTCTGTCGTTTGTCAGCCACCACTTGCGCCGCTGGCAGCTATTGTGCCAACAGCAGTCAATCACGCAGCTTATGAATCCTAGCCGCAGTCAGTCGCCCTGCTTATGAATCCGAACAGCAGTCAATCGTTCAGTGTAGGAATCCATTGACACATCTGGTGGTTCCAGCTGGTCACATGAATACCTAGCGACAGGACATCATGGAGGCAGGCAGAGATTAATCGCAACAAATACCTCTGAAGAAAAAGATGGCTCTTTGGGACGAAATATTCCCTATAACCAGTCCTGGAAATTATGGACAGGAAGGTTTACAGATTTGCATATGCAAAAATAAAATTATAGAAGCATTAATGTATATTCTGACATAATTGTGTGTAAAAGGTAGGATTACTAGTAAGTAACATTTTAGATTTAGAAAATCAATAGTAGTTAACTATTTCCATTTCCAAATTGGTTACAGCTAGGAAAGAGGTCCGAGGTCAGGTTTAAGGGGGAAGACATACGCCACAAAACTATTTCCATCTCCTTCCATCTTCAAAACATTTTTGATGTGAGCTTTCTTCTGAGTGAAAAAGCTAATTTGACTGTCGAAAGTCTTGTTTGTTTGACCCATTCCTTCCCCCCCATCCCACCCTTAATGGACTTTCCCGGTCTTGGATAGTACAATCTCCATTTTTCCATGGCACGTCTCACGCAACAGATACTCTCATCTTTATCTATACAGCTGTCTGCACCGGCTCCATGCAGGCTCACAGGCGTAGACACAACCTGTCTACCAAAAGTCTATTTTTTTCAACATCAAGCGCCTAAACGTGAGGTTGATGCACAATAAAAAAAGGCCTGGATAATTAAATGTATCTACATTTTTCAACCTAGGCGGAGCAAAGGTGTTGTTTCTCTGTACAGAGTCAGATCAGCACACTATGCTCCGGTTTATAATCCCACTAGTCTTGCATTGCCAGACCTTCCTCCTCCACAGCGCTGCGGAGGAAGGTCTGGCTAGTCCACACAGCATTCCGGGATGGGAGAAAAACGTGCTCTGGTTTATTGGCATTTCTTTAAACCAATCACAATCGTCTTGGGCGGCACTGCTAAATCACCTTGGCGAGGAACTTGTTTTGGTGAAACGTTTTATATATTATTAATATATACATTTTAATTATTAGATTATATATTTCTTTGAGCGCCATATTATGGTACTTGCCATTAGCAACAGTTACTGCATCTTGCCTGTCGACTTTAAATGATGTTGGACAGAAATGTCACCCACTATTGGGCATACAAAACAAAATAACCTTCCCTCACGAGCAAAAACATCACAAAATGAAAAAGTTAATTGAAATGTCAGTCTAATTTAAAGCTAACGAGTACCAGACACATACAAATACACAATGCAATAAAGAAAGTATCATTTAAATTTTTAAATGGCTGGAAATACAGTGTGCAGGACACCTCCTCTTGTGCCATTAGTAGCACTGCAGTTGTTGAGTAAGGTTAATGATGTAGAAATTGGGGTGATGAGTTGAAGACTGGTGAGTTCCCTGGCCTGGAAAGCTAGACTCCACCACCTGTTAGCTGTGTCTCTGCCTCCTCTCCCGCAGCCTGCCAGTGGAGGATAACACTGGCCTGGCTGGCTTCCCACTGCAGTGGTTGGAGGTTAAATTGATTCCACCCTGCCACTCTCTTATCATAACTGTCTGCCATTCTGTCACAGCAGACCGCAAATACAATTCCCTAACCTTGGGGTAGACCGACCAAGGCATCTGTTACACTTAATAAAGCGCTGACCTAAATTTAACTCTACACTCAGCTACTTATGTGGTCCGGGGGGACCGGGGAACTAGGGAGAGGGGCTTGCTTTTTGTTTATGAGTGCTGCCTCAAGTGCTCGTAAATTCATCTAAAGGGACATAAATTACAAATAAAATATGGTTTCATCCTGTGTAGCTGTCGCACAAAAGCTGTTAAACGCAAACACTAGCTCTGCAACTTTTAACCATACAAAGGCAAATATCAAATTATAGGACAATGAGTTATAATATTTTTCCATTTACTTGACAGCTGGTTGTTCTATCAGAGCTGATCCACCCTAAATTTGCCTCATTTAGTGTTAATGACTGAGAGACTGATGCACTGCAGATATCATGATTCTTCATGAAGTCTTCTTGTCTGGTGTTCTCAAAACAAGAAAAAAATGTGACAGTGGGTGCAATTATTCGTCTTGTTCCCATGTAATTTGGAACGTTTCTAGTAATAAGAGTCACTACCTTCAAACAAGATAGAATAATAAGTATGCTCTAATATCAAAAATGACAAAAATTTGATGTTTTGTATCGGAAACAGGGTGAAGTGTCTGCGCCTAAAATCTTGGCCACTGACTCTGTCCGTCCACTGTTTTGGTCCAGTGTGAAATATCTTCACAACTATTGGCACCAGGTTAGGTTTAGGCACAATAATTTGTTCGGGTTAAGGAACTTTTGTAGTCATTGTCAAAAGCAGAACTACTTGGTTAAGGAAGGAAGGGAACCTTTTGGCCATGGTTGACAGAAACCAATGCTGACTGTTGGCAGGAAACAGTAAGTTAACAGCGGTTTACCATGTCGAAGTCACATGCTTCACCAAACTATCCAGCCGCTGCGACCTCCTCCCTAATGGTATGTGTCCATGTCCATGCGTGTGACAAGCGCGAACGCGACAGTTTCACGGGAATGCACCCGCTTGTATCGTGGCCTGTGATGGTGTGTGTCCATTGTCAGCATCATTTCCACGCTTCCCATTCATTTCTATGGGAGTAACTGTGCAATTAATTCTGGCAGCGTCGCGGGGACTTTGGAGAAGCGGGGCATCTAGTCGCCCGGTACTCATTTGCATAAAGTTGAATCCAGGCAACTTTATGCAAATAAGAAGCTGACAAAAGCTGACAAAAATCTTTTAAACTGACCGTTGTCGATCAGTAATGAAGATAGATTCAGCGACTGCATGGCCTATTTCTCACGTAAGAACTATTTTCGGAAAATAACAGATCGTATTCCAAACGAGCCGCCGTTATGGTCAGTTTTGAAATCCAGGGGCAGACAGACCCACGTGATACGTTCGTCCAATCAGATGCATCCATTACCGTTGTGGGAGGGTGTAGACTGTTTTCTTTGCTTGGCAGTGGTCAGTGAAGAGAAACTGATAATGTGGCGAGCCCGCTAGCGTGCAATGCTGGGAAGCGGGGCGATCTGGACACGTACCATTAGAGTTTTTGATCACGCCACTGAAGCCATTGTTCTGGACAGACACAAGTCAAAATTCATGTGGGCACTGGAGGTCAACAACAACAACATCACACGAGTCGTTTTAGTTGTGTGTGACGGCACAGAGAGGCGACTGTTGGTTCAAAACAACAAATGGCAGCTCCTAAATAGATAGTAGGCGCTGAGAGTAGATGCTGCAAAATCTGTTATATCAGAACTGGAGAGTGTCTTTATTGAAAGACGAGCAAAGGCGACATGACACTGATGGCTTTTTTCACTGGAAAAGATATTTTCGCTCTCCTGCTGACTGGCTTCAGCAACAGTTTGATTTACTAACTGGCTCTGCCGATACTGAATATTCTAGAAGTTAGCTCCTGATAGAAAGAGACAGATGCTTCATCCAATCACATGCCAAGTATCTGCCCTTTTCCAAACTCTTTCCAATGGTGGCAATTTTGTTTATTTAAAAAAAAGGAAGAAAAAAAACTGCCCATGATGATGCTGACAATGTAATAGGAAAGCAACGCCAAATTGGCAGAGCACCCTTTTAAAAAGTCTCCCACAACTGTTGGATCGATAAATTGTACTGTCTGTACTGAAATAGACCTAGAGGCAGACATTAGGGTGTGATCAGTGTTTGAACATTTTGAAATCTAATAGCTTTAATTCTTTTAAAAAAGAAAAATGCTTTGTATCCTTGAACATTGATAATGAAATCAGCTGCAGTCTAAGTCTTTTCGTGGTTGATAGAGAGACAATAATTGTACGATCTATGTATTCAGCACACTCTTTGCTAGAATTCACTATAAACTTAAAGCCTGGTCCTGGCATTTAACCTTCAGGTGCTCTTGACTGCAATGAAAGGAAAAAGTGGAGAGAAACCTGCAGGAGGAGAAAGAGCAGGGGCACAGAGCTTCTACTCTCCAGTGTAGATTTACTTATCTGTCACGACTTTATGTGGTCGAAATGGAAAAGAGAATTGGGCTATGTTTACAGCACCATAAACCTTTCTTTTAAACCCAAGGACTTGGCCACCCTGAAACTGTAGCGTAGCACCCATAAAACTGAGGCTAACACCGTCTTTTAAATCTGATGAAACATTTATCGATTCTTTTTAGATCTTGTTTTATTTGCTCGTCCTATCCCACCTCTGGGTTAATAGAAGCGAATCAGAGAACAGCAGAAATACTGAGGACAGTAAAGGTTTGCATGCTAACAGCAAGGAAGATGGACAAAAAAAAAAATAGTAGGAAGCTGCTGGGAAGAAATAAAAGTTTGATTTGCGACTGTGTCTGCGGCACTCAGCCCCTATTCCAACTGTTTCTTCCTAAGATGTGAACCTTTAAAATTGTGTAAGTTGTTGTATTTGTGGCAGCAAGAGTGTCAAAATAAACTGTGTGTGTGTGTGTGCGGTCGAACATGTACAAAAGCATGACCACTTGATTGTTTTTTTAAAAGTTGGAGCTCTTTGGCACCAGAGTAAATTGTGCATTTTTTCATGAGTTTTTTCAGGTGCAGATTAATACACATTTGGTGTTCTAGTGAGTATTTATAGCACCACAGGCCAGATGTTATAAAAGTTATAAAACAAGAATATTTATATACATTATCAGGGTGCGATTTGTGAAAACAGCAGAAGGGAGGATATTTTAAATCCGCCTTTCAATACCATGGATATAATGCCACTCAGCCAGCCATGCCAAAACACTATGAACTTCAATATCCAATGGAAAATTATCTCAAAATGAAATAGCCCAACGTTGTGTCAACGTAAAACACCACGTTTCAAGCTGGAGAACTTTGCAACAAAAACAAAATACTTTCGCCCAGGAAACACTTGCTCTTTTCTCGGGAGTGTTATAATCCAAACCAAGATCTTTTTCCTAAACTTAACTAGTCGTTTTGGTGCCTAAACTTATCTGTCATTGCCTCATAAGGCTCACTTTTTCTGGCTAAACTCCACTACCACAGCCGCCTGAAAGGACCGTCATCTGGCGGTACCTGTGGCCGGCTCACAGTCCCCTATTGGCGGCTAAACAACTGCTACTGGTAGCCGGGGATACAAATAATTTAACAGAGGCAGGGATATGTATACCAGAAAGGGGGAAATCCCACACATCTGCGCCCCCCGCCCTGGAAAATCGCATCCTGTACATTATTTTTGTCTATTTCCTTGGATTGTGGTTGGCACTGGATCGTGGTTGCAGATGCTGCCGTGGTCCTGCTCGACGCCCTTCTACACCCTGCACTGCTACTACTATTATTTCTTGTCATAGTTCTATTATCTTTATTGTTACTGTTATTCCCACTGTTCATCATACCAACTGCTATAATTATTATGAATAATTTCTCTGTATATCTGTATCAGTATCTCTATGTCCCAATCGGCTGCTGCCCACCATGAGCCTGGTTCTGCCTGAGGTTTCTGCCTGAAAATTGAATTGATAAGTACTTATGCATAGTTTTGTTTTCTAAATCTCAATTGCTAGTAAACTGGATTCATGTGCTCAAGCGTGATGTCACTCCCAGAGCTACCCATGAACGGATGTACCTACGCTTTAAATCAGATGTGTACATATCAATCTGTCAATGAATCGAAAGTGTAATTTTACTGTTGTCACTGTATCAGCAACAGGTATCATTACATCACAGCGAATGTATCATTATTCATGCATCAGTCATCATCATTATCATCATCAAATGTCAGGAGGGTAGTCAATGGTTTTGTTTGCAGTGCTCATGTCGAAACAGTCTTTGGACACACACAAGTACTTAAACCTACATTCATTGACTTTTTGGTCACTTAGGGTCTGCGGAAACAAACTGTTAACACAGCATTGGCCTATTATTATCTTGCAGTTATGGCAGATACAGAGCAACATTGGCATTCATTTCACCTGATGAATGCTAGCCCAACGTACACTCTCCTTTGAGCTATGTGTTAGCTCTCTTTAGCTGCTAAATGCTCCACTGTGTTCACCAGCTGGTCTCTAACTGTGATAGCATGCTGTTTGCTGCTGAGCAGGTAGTGCACCATGGCTTTCTTTTTTTTTTTTACTGAAAACAACGCTCCATAGAGCTGCAGCATTACGTAATAATTATCTGTGTGCTTGTCACATAACATTGACATGTAGTGATGTGGTAAATCTTTAATATAAAAAAATGTATTACAGCTGCTTTAATTAATATTTCTAATAGTCAAATAATATCTTATTTAGATTTTGTGCCTCAAATACTGTACGTTTAAGTACAGCACACGTGTACACCTAGTCGGAAGTATGCATGATATTTGCACATAGTCACATTTTTGCTCCAATACCAATAGATGCGGAAAATGCTACATGCATGGTTTTTGTGCATACCCATTCTTAATACATTTGCCTACTTTCAATAGTTTAATAGACAACAATGTAGCACTATGGCACATACAGATAAGATATATCAGGCTTTGCATACACAGACACATTGACATTATTGTTGATATGTGCATTTTAATGGAATAAAAAATATATAATTATCTCCAGTTTTGCTAATCTACACCATGTATGGCAGCAGCACCATCAGTGGTCTTTTTGGGGCATCTGATGACATCGTCATTATCTTGCCTTTACACGTCAGTTTGTGCAACAGCAATGTTGCAACTCTCTGCCTCCTCCCATAGATTTTGCATGCACTTCACACTGCTTCTAATTTGCGTTTCTCTCTCATTCTGTCTGAATAGAAGAGGAGACAAAATAGAGCTGTCTGAAGAAGTCTGTTCTAAGAAAAGACAGAGGCGGGATTGGGCGGTTAATTTCAAGAATTTCAGAATGAGGTTTACTGCTTCAGACAATTTACATCCCCAGGTCTTCTTACCCTCATTCTCATTTTATTGTTAGATATTTATAGACATATATTTCATGTTGCAGACACTAATAGCAGAGCTGCGGCTGGAGTCCCTGCAGTGAGCTGATGGGCGACTGTTGTTTTCGTCTAATAGGCTACTTGACTCAATTTCAGAAAGTTGAGCCATTGTATGGGTGACTGTGCTACTTAGATTGTATATTGGGTATTTGGAATATATAATTAAGTAAAGATGAAGCATAAAATATATTTTTATAGCTATCATTATTTACATTATAAATCATTCTCTAGAAATATGTGACTTACTTACCTCTGGCAGCTCTGCATTGATAGAGAATAAAACAAGGTGCTCATTTCTCACCTTTTGTTCACACTTTCACTCTTCAGTACCATCCAACAATGAATAATCAGTTCACTCAATAGACTGATGGCCTCTTTCATTAAGTCTGAGTCATGTAATTTAGATTAGTATTTAACTACGTCAGAGATGTAGGCAATGCCTGACTTCCTTATTTGTTGAGCCCAACCCTTTCTCACTCCCAGCTTGTAAAATCCTGACGCTTGGTCAGTGTCTCTAAGCGTCAGATACCGACGCAAAAATCACCCTTTAGCGTCTGTTATTCCAGCAATTTTAAAACTGATCGGTCCATGAGAGGTTTGACAACATTTGTGTAACTGTCTCAGTCATGTACAATATCATGAAAGCACATATGAGATTGTAATGAACCTAAAGGGAATAGTGAGTCTCCTTGTTGTGTTTTGGCTTCTTTGAAATGGCCCATTGTGGGATTGAGTCATCCAGTAGTGACATGGATGACATTTTCGCTGTTGATATTGTATCTCAATCTTTGGTGCTAACTGCTAATTGCTGTGATGAATTTTATAGAGATAAGTACATGGAGAACAAACACATCTGTCTTTTACGTCAAGTCTTATAGTAATGAGGCTGTACATAAAATCAGCTGCTGTGAATGTGCAAGCTTGCTTTAACTTTAACTTAATGTGAAAAAAACATTTGAAGCAGCTTTGTTTCTCATTCTCATGAGTTGAGTTTATATTACTCTACTGTATTACTATATTATACTATTACTGAGGGTAAAATCATGATTCTTTCCCTACTCTCATATTGAAAAATGTTGAGCGTAACAGTGGTTCCTGCTTGACAGTGTCAAATTATTATTATTTTTTTGTAACCTTTATTTATTCAGGGCAGGTTCGCTGAGAGGCAGCCTCTCTTTTGCAGGAACACCCTGATCACATTCACACAGTTACGCATTCATACCTGGAAGCTGCCCAGTACAACCCCAGTCTGATCTGCTGGCCACTGAGAAGCTCCACTGGAGCGGTTGGGGTTAAGGGCCTTGCTCAAGGGCACCTCAGTGGTGGTAATGAGGGAGGGGACAAGCGCTGCTCTTTCACTTTCCCCACCCAGATTTTATCCTGTCGGTCTGGTGATTGAACCGACGACCTCCCGATCACAAGCTCGCTTCCCTAACCTTTAGGCCACCACTGCCCACAGGGGACATATCAGATATTAAACTGATAAAAACAGATACTACACTATACAAATAAATTAATATATATTTGAATTCAAGTTACCTGATTGGTCAGTGACATTTCACTCTGCTACATAACTAAATTTCAACAACAAAAACAAAGTGAGATAATATAAAAAGAATGATACTAGATGCTCTTCCATCTTTGCTATAGTTCCAGGACAACGGCATATGTAAAGTTAACAATTACTGATTTAAAGATACTCTGTGTAGTGTAAGACCACTAGTGGCGCAATGGAGCGATGTTTTGACAAAGGAGGTTGTTCTTTTGTTTCTATGTCATGCATGCACTTGCACATTCAAGTGACACAATCAGACTGTAAAAATAATGGCCGGAGATTCCTGGCCTGAAAAGTGAAACAATGTGCCATTAACCTATATTCTATCTAATTCCAGTGGGAGGCGACTCCACTGGCTCCAAAAAGAAGTTTGTTTCTTTGTAAGTCTATGAGAAAATTAGCCTTCTTCTCACTTGATTTATTACCTCAGTAAAAAGAACATTTTCATAATGAGTTTATGGTCTCAATCGCTAGTTTCAAGTCTTCTTCAATACAGCATAATGTTCATTTTGTAAATTATGGTTGCGTTAAAAAAAAAAATAGATAAAATCTTAAACTTTGACCCTCTAACTGTTTGCTTTCAATTCATCAAAGTAAATTGGTACATTTTGGTTTGCCGATTTTCTGTACTGCCGTACATGCCGATGAATGGCGCCAGTAGTCGGAAATTCGTGCTTACCAGCCAGTAAATCTCCCGCTGGATGACTGGCTTCGGGTTGAAAATTGCAACTTTCCCTCTTTAGCGTTTAGCTTAGCACAGCACCATTGCAACCATAAAAAAACACTGGCTTGACTGCGATATACTTTCCCAAGCTTTACCCTCTTATCAAAAATCATCACGTCCAGTTTAAAAAAAAACAAGATGGCGATGGCCATATTGCCAAACTGGAGGCTTCAAAATAGCAGTCCACAAATCAATGGGTGACGACACTACTGCTATAGTCTTGCTTTGCCAGACCCTCCTCCAAAGTGCACTGAATGAGGGTCTGGCTACTCCACGAAGCATTCGGGGATGGGAGGAAAACATGCTCATAGCCATACTGAGAAAAACAGAGGGAGTTGTGTGGAGCTGATAAGCTTAATTAGCCTTGTATCAACTCATTTGGCAATGCCTTGAATGTAACGGACGTTCATTGATATAAAATAGTTGCGCACTATAGGTTAAACATGCAAGTCTGAGTCTGTTCTTACGGTATGATCGCTGAGAGGGCAGACACATAGTGGAGTTCAAAACAAAGAGAGCTATCCTGAGACTTTCTGCTGGGACTCCAGCCACAGAGACTATTGAATGGGCTAAAATGCTGCAAAGCTCCAAATGTGAACATAAAGGTCAAGTGGGAATCAGGTTGAAAGATTTTTGCCTGCTGGTCAATTCTGTTCCTGTGAGCCCACCACCTGAGAACAGTGTCAGCACTGTTGTTCCTATCTGAAGCAATGCCAGGGACAACATCAACTGATAGTAATAAACCGTGATAGCACCAGGGGCCACAACCTTTCCCATTCAGTTTGCATTGAAGCGTCTTTGCTTGGGTCTTTGTGTGAGTGTAACACATTGATCTCGCTACATAACTTACACAGATTTTTATGAAGCCGCTGCTCGTGCAGCAGAAGTACATTTTTTATTGGCACTGATCTCTTTATCTTTAATGCTATTTTCGTGCAAAATAATGTGTTTGTGTGTTCTGCTTTCTCAGGCAGTGCCATTGAGTTGATTCATGATGATTAAGTTCCCATGAGCATGCAATCCATCTGCAAGTGTTTGGATTCACGACAGAATCCATTAATTATCTAAATCCATTAATCCTGTGTGGAGAACTTCACCTTATTCCAAAATGAAAGGCATGGTAGACCACATCGTCTATCTATACTGTATATATTACAGTATATGTATAGGCTTTATTGATATGTATTCTCTGTACAAGATGATACATTTAAATTTATGATTTCAAAACGTTTTGAGACTTGTTAGATGTGACGCTAATGTGAATGATGCTAATTGTGTTTTGAAATATATAACCTGAAATAAATCCTCTGGTGACTCATGAGCATGAAATTAATTGAATTGTATAGAGAAATGTTACTTTATTGTACAATGTTATTACATATTTCTGTATTTTTGTATTTATTTATTGGAATTTACAAAACTCAAGTGTTTGAGATGAGATTTGATGGATGCTTTTCATTTGGCTGTACAGCTTAATGCATTAATGTGTCTGTACGAGACCTCTCGTGATTGCAGTGATTTACACTTTTTGAAAACCCTTTTTTAATTGACTGCTCTGTTTTATACGTTCGCTACTCTAGATCAATGAAAGTACATTTCCAGTATAAGCTTGACATCTGGTGCCGCTCTCTGTGTGTTGCCGTTCTTAAAATCCCTTCGCTACGGGAAACAACCTTCAAGTTACCACGCTGCAAAATGGCAAGTTTCAAAGAAAATGTGGATGATGCAAAAAGACAGGCCTACTTGGTTCTTTCGGGGAATGATTCTAAAGATATACTAAGAATAAGTTTAGGGTATTTCCTCTCTGGGAGTGATTGGTGGAATTGCTATGGACGAAATACACACAGAGATACACTGGTAAGAGCTGATGAGGTTTAACCATGTATCCGCTTATTTAAATAACTCACGTTACTGGATTATGTAAACTTTTTTTTCATTTCATATTGTATGGGGCGTTCTTTTGCAAGGGTTGTTCCACCAAAACAAGTTCCTTCCCTAGACTATTTAGCAGAGTCACCGTCGCTGCGTCCGGAGCTTATGGACGATTGTAATTGGTTTAAAGAAATGCAAACAACCTAGTGTTTTTTTTTCGTATCCCAGAAGGCATCGGTGGTGTAGCCAGACCTTATTCCGTAGCAATGCGGGACTATACCGACACTGACTGCAAAATTCACAAAGCCATGTTAATTCCTGTTGGCAGCCCATTGCCCTGTCATGTTGCCCAACACGTTGCCCAGTGTATGCCCTAATTGACTAAAGCATTTCCACAGCTGCAGCAGACATTACTGAATGTTTTTGTCACGGGTAGCAAATTCAAAAGGAGGATCAAAATGCAGGAGACCAGCAGGCAGGTAGATTGAACAAAAAGAAAGCTTTAACCCTTGTGATGACTTCGGGTCACATTGACTCGTTTTCAATTTTTGAAAATGTGTAGAAGAAAAATGTTACAATTTAAAATGTTGGAAAAAGCAAAAACAAACGGTGTCAAAAACGTCGAAAAAAAATACCCACTAGGAATACACAGCCAGGAACAAACGCAGACAATCGGACACTGACCAATAGGTTATTTTCTGTAGCTGGTAGGAGAGCATTTCAATATAAAGCTCCTTTTGACTGGAACAATCTTCCTCTTTCTCTGAGGTCTATTTCTACATTTGGTCTATTCAAGTCCTCACTTCTTTCTTTTCTTAAAACTACGTGTTCTTGTAATTAGGGATACCAAGTATATTATATATAAATGGTTTATGTATTTGTTTTCTTTGATACTTATATGCGAGACGTGATGTTATCGGATGTTATATTTTGTCGTAAGGCATATTGATATATGATGCTTTAGTTGTTTAATGCATTTGGCTGATTATTTTGTCAATATACTTTAATATGTGTGCTATGTTAATTGTGGGGTCAAGGGCAGGTGAGCGAGTTATTGTTTGGTATATATGTTTGTATCTGTGTCTTGTTTGTATATGTACTGTATGATTAACTTTTGTGTTTGTATATATGTGCAGGACCCCCTTGAAAATGAGATGCTACATCTCAAGGGATTATCCTGAAATAAATTCAATTCAATTCAATAGAACAGGAAAAGAGGGTGGTAACGAGGGACAGGTGACATGAGGGCTGACGAGGAACAGGTGAAACACATCAGGGACTAACCAGAAGCTACACACTAAGCTACACAAAAGCTGTGTTCAAAACCGTTCTCTATCATGGAAATAGTGCACTATATAGTGTGTTTGTCATTTTGTAGTGGGGTTTGAATTCTCCGTGGTTAATTTATAGAATAGAATAGAATAGAATACACTTTATTGTCCCCGAGGGGAAATTTGTCTTGGGCACAGTGCCACATCCGTTGCTTCACAACACAGACAATATGTAACATAAAAACATTCTCAAGTTAAATACAGTCAAATAAAGTGAAATAAAATAAAATCAACATAAAAGTGAGATCAGCACAGCGTCCTGAGACACAAGGACACAAAAGCACAAAAGCACAAAAGACAAAGAGGACACACATGACAGCACAGAAAGCACAACATCCTGAGAATTAACTGTAATAATTAAAGTGCGAAATGCTAAAATAGCTGGGGTATTTACTGCACCCCTGCTCTGCTGGACTAAAATGTACTATTGGAGTTCAGCAGCTTAACAGAAGTTGGAATAAATGATAACTTTAGTCTGTTTGTTTTACATCTTGGCACACGGAATCTTCTGCCTGATGGCAGAAGTTCATATTCAGGGAAGAGAGGATGTAGTGAGTCTGCGGTGATTCTTTCAGCTTGTTTTCTGACTACTTGCTCATACAAGCTCTGTATGGGCTTGTACTCTTTCCTCCCTATTATCCTCATAGCTGCCTTGTGTGTGCTGACCAGCCTGCTTTTTAGCTGCATTTCATTCACTATATAGTCCACTATAAAATACCCACAATGCACAGCTTATTTGAGTGTACATACAATGTGTACCCTACATGGTAGTGATGGTCAAATGAAGCTTAGTGAACCACTGTCTTTATTTTCTGAGCTCACTAGATGGCGCTCTCTGTTGAACAAATGGTTGAAAACACACTGAATTGCCGTTCCTTTAACCTTTTTCTTTGAACAGAGAGCGCCATCTAGTGAGCTCACAAAATAAAGACCTTGGTTCGCGAAGCTTCATTTGACCATCCCTACCACATGGCAACGCGGTCGTGGTTTCCCAGAGGAGAAAAAGAAGAAGCAATGAAAAGGAAAAATGGAGCAAGCTCTCGTTTCAAAACAGTGGAAATGTAACCTGCAAATTTGACCACTGCTCACGTTGTCATCTTGCCCTCTCTCTCTCTCCTCCCACTTCTTCATACGCATGCATGCACGCACGCACGCACGCACACACAGACGCACGCACATGCTATTTTGCCTGTAGTTGTAGTACGATAACGGATGTTTGTTGACTGAATTATTGTTGCTAATTTACCGGTACTGCTAAAGTTTAACTTTATGTACCCTTTAAAGAGCAGTTGTGTGGGATTGTTTATGTATATGTGTTGTACTGTAATCACAGCTGGTTGCCATGAGTCAGTGCTCTGATTCACTCCTTCACTGTTCAATTAAATGTAAAATTGAAACATCAATATTTGTATTTTTTAAAGTGAACACCCTTTTTGAGACTGTATCCACGGAGTCACTGGTCAGGATGGTGCCCTGCTTTTATTGATTTGTACTTTTAATTATTATTAATAATACATCATTTGATAATTGCAAATAACTGAACCTGCTACCACTACATCCCTACACAAATTAATTACAGGTAAAAAAAAAAGATGCCAGGGGAGAAAGGTACTGTCTTACAGTAAACAGTTAACAGTTTAGAACAGTAAATGGAATCACTATTTGTTACTGTAATTATATTTTATATTATGATGACGGTGATGATGGTTTGAAAAGTGTTTTACTGTTTCGTATCTCACATGCAGAGCTATGGCAGTATGGCAAAAAATAATGCAATCAAAAAGTCAAGATGCTAACAGTATATTGTTGAAGACAGACCTGTGACTAAGCGATCATAAACTTATTTCACTGTAATCGCTATGCAAATGTGACAGCAATTCAAAATGAAGTAATATAATTTGTTCCAGAAAGGTTGATTGGGACATTCATTATTGTGCGTTGTACAAAATAAAGCGGTCTCAATTAGGATGTAATTATGAGCAGTCCCATAATAGACTGTTTTAATGAGTATATTTTGGCAAGGGGAGGTGAATATAGCACATAATTACACCATAAAGTATCAAGAGAAGGCCTTCATAAACTACACACAAACTGAAGATAACTTAACCAACGACACACTCAGTACAAACATTTACATTTTTAAAAGGCACTACAAGTCGGAATTGAACAGCAAAATCATCATGTTTTGCTATACTGTTTTGTGTTATAGTATGTAATGAATATTCCAGCCTTTCCAGGCCACTAGTAGGTGTGAAGAGTTTCTAAAAGTGAACTCAGTATAGAGAATGTGTAATTAGTAGTGTAAAAAAAATAAATAGAAAATGAACTGCAATAATCTGCTGTTGAATATGAACCAACAAAAACTGCACATACAACCAATTGCTGAAAACACACCACCACAGCAGCAGCAGCATTAAAACAAAATGGGAATAGTAATCAGGCAAAAGCATGGAAATCAGAGCATATCCATTCCTGATTTGTGCCATAATGAAATATGACAAATGATTTATGTCTGGCATTTTATTATGCTGTGGGAGGTAATTTGTTAGACTACAAATGCACATACATACCCATTTTATAATTCAATCACACAAAATAATGAATATCCTACTTTGTTTAGTCTGGCTGTTTGTCTTTGTTCTATTGTTTTGTTTGCTCCAAGAAATTAATTATACCATACATTATGCAGGTGCCTTTGATTAAACCTGGGTGATCATTTTACCAGACATTTATTTCACTCAAGAACATTTTGAGTTGTGAAACTACAGAGACAACTTCTTGGCTCAAAGTCAAGTGTTAGTGATGACTTTATTTTTTTATTTTATTTTATTTATGGTACTGATGTCTTAACTTCAGTTTCAATAGTCTCTATTTTTTTAGTCCTGACCATTTTTATTCCAAACAGTAAGATGGTAAATACAAAGAATATTGCAAATATTTGAGTACAGAGGTTCATTCTTGATGTCAGGAACACATACCTGTTAGAACGTAAAATATTCTAAACTCAAGTTACAACTTTTTGTTTCACAGCATCTTTCAGCAAACCTGAGCAAGTTCCTTTTTTCATTAGTGAAAGTCAAAAGCAGGGCTGGAGTGGGCCTCATTTTCAGTCCTGGATTTCATGCGTTCGTCCGGCCCAAGTAAAACCTCAGGAAATAAGTCTGCAATAGCGCACTGATCTCTACAGCCTTGTAATTCAGTGTATTTTTTGTAAACATAATAATTTCCAATGCACTACAAATACATTAAGTTTTGCTTCACAATGTAGATTTATTAGAAAAGTTAGACCAAAAAAAAAAAAGACTAATGTATGAAAGATCAGAGCCGCCAAGAAATTGGACTTCTAAACAAAATAGTGGTAAGTGCAAAATATAAAGGAAGCCCTTTACATACACTTTATTGGAGGCCAGTTACCAATGTTACCCCAATTCAAACTTTAAAATCTGATTCCTTTTACATTTTTTTCAAAATACATTTAAAACCTCTCATTTTGCACACATGGATAGGAACATGTACAACTGTACATCAGCACATTGAGTAGCATTATAAAAACTTTACACACAGTTGTCTCTCTGTAAGTAATTTGCCAGAATTGGATTACACAGAGAAAACTCCTCTGTGGATAGTTTGAGATGCTATCAGCATTCAGCTGCTGTACAGCATCACTCTGTGAGCTCTTCTGTGATTACTTTAATGCTATCAAAGCCCTGCTCCTTTTGAACACCATCTTAATTAGTACAATTTTAATTAAGGACCGATTCATCCAGCACTAACTGACTGTTCAGTGCAGGAATGTCCACTTTCCTCCATGAGTGTAAAATTCAAGCTGAGGATACCAGCAGTGAGAGACCCCCGCAGCGGATATCTGACTGCCTGTTGAAAATGATTATATCTACTGATGATTGACGGTGTGTGCGGCAGATTTAACCATCTTTTGGTCAGATGACTGTACTCATGAGTTAGGATTGGCTGTCCCAGAAAGGCCTGTGATGGCTGTGTCATGTTTCTGCTGCAGGGAGAAGAAATCTTATTAAAAATGACATAGGGATTATTAAAGAATTTTCAACAAACACGTCATTAATCTGTGGCCTGTCTCCTCCCCATCAGCAGTCACAAAGTGTCACTCATTAGTACAGTATTGGCCTTAATATAAGAATTTTTTTTACTTCCTGGAAATACATCTGAACAAGTGGGTGTCAACTTATATTGGGTTCTAGACTTTTAGAATGTATTTCCACATTGATGATATGCTTACTAGTAAGGTAGCCAATATGGTAGCCATACAGTTAAGCTTAATAATTCACTTTCTTCCATATGTATGTTTAACATGTTGTATAAATAATATCCATTTATTTAATCCATTCTCATATCATATTATAATCAGGAACACTAAGAAAAGCAGAGCACAAGGCACTGGCAAAATAACAAAGTAAGACGACAAACTGATGCTAGACACACTGACTAAATACAATAGGCGACGAGGGTGGTAACGAGGGACAGGTGACATGAGGGCTGACGAACAGGTGAAACCCATCAGGGCGGGGCAGACAGTCACAAAGGTGGGAAAACACACAAGGCAGGAAGTCAAACAAGACATGACACGAGAAATGACACTACAAAATAAAACAGGAAACTAAACCAAACCTAGGATAATGACAGGGGGTCCATATTAAGTATCTCCTTCAGCTAAGGGATCCCTGTCCTAAAAAACATTGAAGACCCCAGCTTAAGTGCATTGCAGGACTATACAGAGATGCCTAACATTTAACCATTTAAAGCATGGGTCACCAATCTTTTTGAAACTGAGAGCCACTTCATGGGTATTGAGTCATACGAAGGGCTACCAGTTTGATACACTCTTCTGAAATAACACATGTGCTCAGTTTGCCTTTAGTTATATATGATTATTAATGATTAATGATTGTTATATATGATTATTAATGATACTCATCTATGTGAAGACACTGATCATGTTAATGATTTCTCACAATACTTATCAACAATGACTTAACAAGGTGGAAAAACAGACAATATCAATATTCAATTTTCATTTTTAGAACAGGCCTGAGGGCTACTCATGTGGTCCTTGGGGGCTACCTGGTGCCCGCGGGCACCGTGTTGGTGACCCCTGATTTAAAGTCTATGCTCACTGCAGGAACTTTTCTAGAAACCCTTTTAGGAACTCATGACCCTTTACCCGTGCTTCATTTAAAAGACACATGTTTAAATATTATCCCATACTTTTTTTGTCCACAAAAAGTCCCTGCTCTGGGGAAGGTCTTTCTGAGGGCCCAGGAGCATTAAGGTGCAGTACATGTACTGAATGTTGCTGTTGGTAAAACAAAAGCATCATATCATAATTTTCCCAATAACTTTGGTTTATTACCAAATACTGAAACAAAAGTGACATTAATCAGCCTTAACTGTACTTTGTGTTCAGCGCTAACTAGTGTGTTAGCCAACAAGTTAACCTGCTACATGTCAGCATTTTAAAATTAAATTTTGAGTATGTGGCCATGCTGAAATTAGTATTAGCTCAAAGCACCGCAGTACAGCCTCACAGAGGTTACAGCTCTACTCTACTAGAAAGTGGTGGAAATGCAAACAGGGTTGTGCAAAATACACAAGACCTAATATTTGTTTAGAACAGCTCTTGGGACTCAGTTCCTGGTACAATTTTGTTAAATGGGGATCAAGAAAGACTCTGTGATTTAGTTTTGAAACATTTACACTGAACTCACTCGTGACCTCTTTGAATCAAAGAAGTGGGGCTTGCGTTGTAAATGATGTGCACACTCCTGCAATTTAAAAGTAGTTTGAGAAGAAAAAAGCCCTATTCAGATCATAATTGGCAGAAACCACTGAAACAGAACACACTGTGTCCTTCACAGCCACCTAAGTGCTGATAATACAGTTGATATAGTGACCCACAAATGGAGACAGTCAACATAGTCTGGCAGTAAGTCGCCAATACATTGGAATATGCATTCATGTGGATGTGAGGCATGTTGTCTAACTGCTTAAAGGGATACTTCACCGATTTAGCATTCAGCTTTGTATCAGTAGAAACCCGATAGTATTTCTGAATGACCGTGCCTCCCTCCCTCATGTCCCCCTGAGACGAGAGATTTCTGCATTTGGGGCCTTGAAAAAATCTTCCGATGACGTAAAATGACGATTTTTGCGTCATTGGAAGATTTTTGGGCCAGAGGCAAAGGACTACAGCCAGTAGTAGGATCTACTTCCGTATGTTTTCAACACGCCCACAGGGGGTTGGACTGCCGAGTCTGGCCGAGGTATTCCGAATGGAAACGACTGTCTTGAATCTCTTGCTAAACAGGCTTTCGGGTTTTCAGCAGAAAACATTTACAACAATTATCTGCATTCAAACTACCGGACGTGTGTACCACCGGGATACATCGGTACAGATCGGAGAATATGGGAGGAAACGTTATTACAGACGCAATACCTGCACACTACGTGAGCTTCGCCAGCACGGAGACCAGCGGTGTCGCTCAATGCCGCTAGCCGGCTAGGGGACATCCTCATCGGCTAGGTGGAAAGCTAACGCTAGCTGTCCACCTGTCCCAGCCATCCTGCTTGCAAGTGTCTGCTCATTAAACAACAAGCTGGACTACATCCTCCTTCAACGAAACTCCTGCTGTGTTTTTGTTGTTGTGGAAACATGCCTGAACAACAGTGTACTATCCAGCTACCAGGCTGCTCTCGCCGGCCCGTGGAGGTGGGCTGTGTTAAACGGACTGGTGTAGAAATAAAATCCAACTAGCTACTGCTAACTGCTGGTGGAGCTTGTGACTGTTAAATGCCGACCATTCGACATTCCACGCTAATTCACGGCTGTGTTTATACTCTGTGTTTAGCTACACCAATGCTAGTATGCGTTAGCTGAACTTTACGGATCCTGCTTGCAAGTGTCCGCTCATTTAGACCACAAACTGGACTACATCCAACTTCAACGACACTCCAAACGTGAGTTCAGAGACTGCCGTGTTTTTGTTGTTGTGGAAACCTGCCTGAATAGTGTACCGGACTGTCCAGCTACCAGGCCTGCTAGCCCTCCGAGCTAGAGATGCTCTGTCGCCAGGTAAAAGAGGTGGGCTGTGTTAACACCGAGTGGCGCAGAAATGTGGTGATTTGTATCCATTTAACTGCTAACTGCTGGTGGAGTTTGTGACTGTTAAATGCCGACCATTCTACATTACACACTAATTCACGGCTATGTTTATGCTCGGTGTTTACAGCCCATCAAGCGCTAATGCTAGTATGCGTTAGCTGAACTTTACGGAGCCTATAAAGTGTGTGTACTAAATGTAGCCTGTTTCGTATGTCGTTTTTATATAATGTCGTTTTTATATATGTTAAATGTGTAACACCACTTGAGTCACGATGAAACGTTGTTTCGTGTATATGGTTGAAATGACAATAAAACACGCTTGAGTTGAGTTGAATGCCTCTGTCGGTCTGTCAAGCGGTAGGCGTGGCTTGGGAGTGGTCTCAAAGCAACGAAGCAGGTGCATTCTGGGATTTGGTGTTTTTCATCCATATAAGACCAAAACAAATTTTCTGGCTTTTCTCGGCCTAGAAGGCACCAATTTCAATTTTTTTTTCACATTTCTACTACATAAGTGACCCAATTTAAAGATATATTCAGCTTTCCAGCGGTGAAATATTCCTTTAATTGTACGTCATTTTGTGGGATGGAATAAAACACTGGAACCATAACCATTTTATGTTGTTAGCTGTAAACAGCAAAGGTGTCATAACGCCTGCCTCAGTTATGCTATTCCCATTCTCCCTCCCGTCCCTCCCTTCAGCCACATTCCCACTTCCCCAGGCCCATGCATTGCCATTCTCCATCCATCCACCAGATGCCTTCAGACTGTCTCCCGTTTCCACTTTCCCTTGTCAGTAATGCAGTATATATATCGGGCCACTTCCACTTATTCCTGACCAAATTGTCAATGTTGCTTTGTGCCTTGCTTTCCAGCCATCTGCACCTGTACCTGTTCCTGAACTCTTTTTGCCCCATTCGTGTTCCTGTGGACTTACAGTAACTCTTGTCTGGACTTGCTAACCATGCCACTAAGCATTTGTTTCATCCCTTTTGTCTCATGTATCTCCTGAACCCTGTGAACCTTCAATGGAGCCAATCAAGTGCAACCCTGATGTCCAGCAGCCATCCTTCATTTGGCATCTCCTTGCCATTTTCAGGGGGTACCCACGTGTTGGAGTCACTAGAAGAAGGCGTGGCCCCCATGGTTCCTGAGGCCATCAGCTTTTGTTTGCTGTCCAGCTCCTCACCCTTTCTGCTACCCAGCGACACAAAGTCTCAGCCTCTCAATGCCGTCACTTACCAACAGCCAGAACCGTCTGCCCATCAGCCCGCCGTCTCCACCGACACCCAGCTAGATCTTCACTCAGCCAGGTCTTCTCTCGGCCAATGACCAGCGGCCATCAAGATCATCAGTTGGCTATCTCTGCCAATACCCAGCCAGATCTCCAGTTGGCCATCTCTGCTGTTCAGGCGGCCTGCCCTGAGACACAGCACGTGGCAACCACGGACACTCCTGTGTCTTGTGGTTTTGGTCAAAACAACGGCCCCTTTAAGTTGAACTCCCGGGACACGAACATCCGTTTCCTGGGTGAAAGTCTTGTGTTTTCCCCTAACTTCTTCTTCTTGAAAGTCCTGTGTTTTAAGAAACATCCAACGCCCAATCTCCTCCATACTCAGATTTCCGTCTCTTCCGTTCTGTCTTATAATAGGTGTTCTGGTCATAAGTACTATGGCCACTAGCGGTTACTGCTTACAGTGGCAGTCAATGTGGAGCCTACAGTAATACATACGTGGAATACTTTACATACAGATTACAGTGCATTAATGGGTCTGTCTGTCCACCACTTTGGACTAGAATGTAATATCTTGACAATTAACTATTGGGCCAGTTGCCATTCAGTTTGATATAGACATTCATTATCCCAACAGGGTGGATTGTAATAACTTTGGTTATCCCCTTTTCATACTTTTAATACTGTTTTCAATAATTTTGTTTATTACCAAAAACCTGCCATGGACATTTCCAGTGTGTGTTTAGCATTGAACAAATTAGCATGGTAAAACGCTAAACTAAGATGGCGACCATGGTTAACATCGCGTTTGCATGTTGATGGTAGCATTTAGCTCAAAGGATACAGAGCCTCTAGCATACAGAGCCTCTAGCATATCATTCGTGAAGCTGAACTGCAGTTCCAGCAGAATAAAGACGTCTAGTTTGTTCACCTTAAAACCAGCTGAAAGCCCACTTTACAACAGCAAAATGGGGGACTAATTGCTTCTTACCAAATAAGTCTAAATAAGATAAGAATATTAAGAAAACTGCCTCACAAAATACCCCATTAGCAATGAAACCTACAATTGTCTAACTGTAAGGCAACATAGCTAATCACATGACAGCTAAAAAAACAACATTAGAACTACATACTGTAGATCAAATCTTGTCAGCCTACAATACCTGACTGTAACTACAAGACTTGCACATACATTGACACTATTGCAGCAGTTCATTATGTCTTTCTCTCTGTCCATGTTTCAGGTCACCTCTCCTTATCAGGCCTTTTTTCTCCATCATCTTCCCCTGGTTGCCAGAGGGGACATTTTTATTAAAATGGATGGCAGTGTTTGCTCAGGGGCAGGTGGGACTCTCTGTCTTGTGGACCTGAATCGTTATTTACAGCAACTGTTGACTTATAGCTGGCTGCCTGGTAATTAGGCTGGGTAATAGCTTGCTGTGAGCAGCCAGAGTACTATCCCAGCGATACCGTGGTGTGACGCAGTATACAGGTGTCAAATGCAGGGACTGTAGTTGGGCTCAGTGACAACTGGTAGACAGCAAGAATGCAATGGGTGCTGCTTCAGGCAGGGTGGTACTGGAGCACAGCAAAGGTGTGTGGTGCAGAGTGTGGTAAACAGCATAATGCATCAGGTGAACATGGTTAGGTTACACATTAGCTTGAGAAAAGTATTGAAAATGATCCCATGATATATCACCATTCAATTTTTATCTATCATGAAAAATATAAGAATGAAAAGATATAGTGAGCCTGACTGTGTCAATTCACTGTGTCCAAAGAGGTACAAAAATAGCCAAAATAGAGACACAAGCGCTAAGATTTCCAGATGAATCATGTGCATTATAAAGCAATGTGCCAATGCCAAGTCTGAAACATCTTATTTCGTGCTTCTTTCAATAAATCAAAAACACTCTCTCGGCAGCCAAAAACACTGCTATTATTTGTGAACGGCTCTGTAACTGTGAGGCTTTTGTCTCCAGCAGGCTTACAGCAGGTCTAGCTGTAAGATTTATTATTCATTGAATTGACTGGGAACTAATATTTTGTGCCAGTAAATAATAGCTTTGAATGTCTAAAAATGTAGTAACTATTATTATATGGTGGGAAAGTGCTTTCAGGGGTTTGTTGAAAACATAATTTAGCATTAACTTATATTTTTTTGTGTGACAGACACAGCCCAGGTTAAACACTGTGATTAAATACAGCCAATCTCACAATTTAATTGAATTTGTTCCAAATTGCAAGACAATCCATTAAATAATTGCGGAGATATTTCAGTGTGGACTAAAGAGATGGACCGACCCACCAATCAACATTACGATCCCTAGAACTACGCTACTATCATGGAAAAAAACGGTGGGTGTCCATGTGGATCAAATCCCTTTTTCATGACAGTTAAAGCAAAACCTCATTTAAAAAATGTTATGTTATGTTATAAATATCTATGTTATATGGGTGGCTTTATAACCTCTATGACAGACAAAATCAGCACAGCACTTTTGTTTTATGGTATGCTGGACTATTGTATGGACACATTACCACTGAAACCAATACAGTATTATGTAACTTTAAGTATTAACTTGATATTTCCCTTGTGTGTGGTTGAATGCAGCCCTCATCAGCAGTCTGACAGCCTGGTGCTAATGTCTAATTGGTTTACTGCGGGCTTTAGGTCACAATAATTGACCTCACACCAAGTCTCTCTCACAAAGCAGTGACTTCTGGCTTCATTAGTTCTTCCTTTGAAGCACAAAGAGGACAACTTTTCTGACCCCGAGAGAATTGGCTGCTTGATTCTCACAAATTGATGTTTGGCTCGCTGTCTGTTTCATGGCCCTCACTAGCTCGCAGCACTTTGATCATTTTTCAAAGCAATAGGCTACACAAAGAGACATGAGTCAAAGCTTTTAACACAGCCTCTGGGATTCAGTAAAGGGGGAACACTCAGAGGAGACAGTGGCAGTTAATGGCCTGGGACTCTACCTGTTCACTGCAGCAGTATTGCACTCATCAGAGGACATCTGAACTAGCTAACTACAGCAGGGAGCTTCACTCCAGCAGAACCACACTGATGACTTCAGTTTGAGCCTGAACACACACAGTGTAAGAGTGACAAATACTGTAGGAAAAAATGTCTGGCCAAACACTCTTTGTGATGGGTGGTGGCAGTGGAGTCATATGTTTTCATACATGTAATACCTTAAGGATCAATGCCATGTGGGTATTGACATTTGACCCCCCCACCCTCACCCAAGAGCAAGCATTTTGTGCAACAGTGGCAAGGAAAATTTCCTTTTTACAAGCAGAAACCTCCAACAGACCCTGACTCTTGGTGGGCGGCCATCTGTCTCTGCTGGTTGGGACACAGAGACAATGATACAGATATACAGATATAGAGAAACATGATTTATAATAGCAGTTGGTATGATAAACAGTAGCAACTATAGTGACTATAATGACTAGAAATAATAGTAGCAGTGCAGGGCGTAGCAGGGCGTAGAGCAGTACCACAGCATTAGCAAAAAGCAGTGAGGTGGGGTTACCACAGTTCGAATCGATAAGGTTATGAATAATGTGAATGCTAGCCCTGTACTTGCTGAGTCAACATTAGCTGTTCTAAGTTTGACAGCACAGAAGCTAAGAAATGTAACGTTACTGCTGGGACGTCTCATTAGGCAGCAGTAGACCAGCAGTTTCCCTTGTTCTGCAAAGCGAAATGACTTTCGCATTTTGTTTTTTCAGTGGAGTCTGGTGGATTTGAAGAGACCGATATAACAGCTTCAGTTCCCCATCGGAAAGGGCTGCTCACAGCAACTTAAAGTGGTAAAATATTCTAAATATAGCAAACTTTAACTGATATGTATTTTTAGGTGGTCGTTTTTTAAGTTGGCTAAAATACGTTTTGCTGGTATTCCCATCCAGTAGTGATGGTCAAATAAAGCTTTGCGAACCACTGTCTTTATTTTCTGAGCTCACTAGATGGCGCTCTCTTTTCAAAGAAAAAGGTTAAAGGAATGGCAATTCAGTGTGTTTCCAACCCTTTGTTGAACAGAGAGCGCCATCTAGTGAGCTCAGAAAATAAAGACAGTGGTTCGTGAAGCTTCGAATCACTTCCGTCCAGCAGTACATATCGCTCTCTTTAATGCCACCAAACTCCTTTGACAGAAACAGTAACTTTACCTCACAGAACACGGGAGTTGCTACTGCTGCCTCCATTGGTCGGTAAGGTTTGAGTTATTGTGCGACTTTCGGATGTGACCTAACGTGGGGTCCACAGCAGAACAATGCTTAGCTTCCCGTCTGCATCTCCAAACCGGGGTCGTGTCGACCGCCATCCAAGTAACTGTACTGTACCGTACCGTAATAAAGCAATGTAATCATAAAGAAACCTACTTCAGGTCATGTGGGAAAGAGCTTTTAGAAGAGCTTGAGAAAACAGAAGTCTGGAATAGCGTGACTAAATCGCAAAAGCATATTGTGGCGAACCGTTTTGAAGCAGGGTGTCACAAACTCTGTCAAACTAAAGCTAGTATTCTAAAATGTGTTTCTTAAAAAACATTTTAGGCGAGAAATTTGCAATACATTAGTTTGCCTAGTTTGACAGTTTGATCTGAGTTTCGTGAGCCTGGTGCATTGCGCTTAACAGTCTATATCAACGACATTCCACTTCCGGGATTGCTCCGATGTCTCTCTTTTTAGGCCAGATGTCCCACACCTTCTGCTTTCTTTGTGTTGGCATTCTAAACTGGATTTATGAGAACACTAAAGAACTTTTCCTGCTTTGGTCCCCCTACAGGTTGGAAGCAGTAAGGGTTTAAATAAGTAAAAGTAAAAGTAGGGCTGGAACTAAACAATACTTTCATTGTCGATTAATCTGTTAATTATTTTCTTGATTGTTTGGTCTATCAAATTTCAGAAAGTGGTGAAAGATTTCAAACAGTGTTTCCTAAAACCTAAGATTACGTCCTCAAATGTCTTGTTTTGTCCACAACTTAAAGGGGTGATAGAATGATTATATAGGGTATTTTACATTGTTCCTTAAGGTCTCCTAATAGGGTATGTAACATTGGTTGGGCTGAAAATTGCCCGAATGCTATTTTATTAGGCCCTTAACTACCCTGTGAATATGGCTCTATTTGGAACAAGAGATTTTCTTCCAAATATGGTATGCTAATGAATATTTAGAATGAGCTGCGCGCTGATTGGTTTGCGCAAACTACATAGAAACACATGGGAGACTCGGCAGCAGGTCTCATATTTCAGACACTGCAAAGTTATACATTGTTTGTCGGGCTATTTCATTATTAAATTCACTTCTGAGATTTTTTTTAGCAACCGTTTTACGAAAATGTATGGCCAATTGCAAATTTGGTAACTGTGTGTCGGAGTTCAGCGCCAGTGCTGCCTGTGTTGCTACCTTGCCGCCCGGCCTGCCTTCCTTCACAGACCCCGGCCTGCTATGAGGTACTTGGAGCTCCGTCACGGCTGGCAGCCCACAGCACTCCATACCCACGCAAAGTCACCGTTTTTTGCGCTAATGGACAACCAAATGCCACTGCCCTGACAGAGCTCCAGGGCCTGCAACTCCCCTCTTACTGCTAGCTAAATGGCCCGTGTGTGAGAGTGAGAGTGAGAGCGCGGTCAGCGAGCTTGTTACACCAGCAATCGCTTACCACAGTTCCAGTTAATCTTGGGTGGCTGTCAGCTGCCGGCATAACTAGAGTAGCTATATTTACAGTTTGAATTTCGTCACGCCACTTATACAACATCTACCTAAAGGTCTTATAAACCTAACAACGGTGTCCGATTTCAAGTTAATGAATATTTGTGAAGATTAGGGGTTTCGTTAGCTGCAACTGTCCCTTCAATCCTAGCTACCGGAGCTCCAAGTACCTCACAGCAGGCTGGGGTCTGTGAAGGAAGGCAGGCCAGGCGGCGAGGCAACAACACAGGCAGCACCAGCCGCTGAACTCCGACACACAGTCGGACAAAATTTAAAAAAGCCTATGTAAATGTTGGGGCGTGACCGTTCTCTTAATACACCCATGGGCGTGACAAAGGTACAGGTCTTGGGATGCTTACGTAAGCAACTAGCTTTGTTGAGATTCGCCCGTTTTCAGCGGCAGTTTCAAAATATGAGATTTTCATAGTAAAGAGGTGTCAATGGGATTTTGAGCTTCTACGTATGTCCTATTTACCCACCGAACTGTCGTTATTCAACTATGACAGGGTAAAATCGGTTTTGCATTCTATCACCCCTTTAAAGATATTCAGTTTACTGTCACAGAGAAGTGAAGAAACTAGAAAATATTCACATTTAAAAAGCTGGAATCAGAGACACTTTGTATTATTTTAATGAAAAATGACTCAAACCGATTAATTTAGTTGTCAACAACTAATCAATTCATCTTTAAAGCTGTAGAAGGAAGTGCTTGGCCCTTACAACAATTACTTGGCCACTTGCTGATGTTTTTGGCTTTAAAAGCTTTTTATTGCTAGCAATGATCACACATTATTCCACAGTCAGATTATTTGTTATTACAACATTTTTAAGGACGTAGATCCTGTCTTAGAGACAATTACTAGATAACTTGGCACATATCCAAAATAAATACTATTCTCAGAACATATGCTATAAATGTTTGACATTTCCTATTGCTCCACGATAATGAATTATTTGACTAACCTGGAAATGCAAAGAAATTCATATTATTCTAATATAACACTGACTATTGACTTTCAAATGTAATAGCTGACTACCTTCCTTCCAGTTCCTTACAATAAATCTTTTCAAAGCCCTGCTGTAACTTCACTGATATTCATGAGGCTTACTTCCACACTGCTGACAGTTAGCATGCCTGTCAGCCAATCACAGAGTCCAGTCTACAGTTCTGCGTTCTGCTGGAAATCACTTTGACTTCTCTTTTGCAATGGAAATTAGACTGGAGTAGAACTTAAAGTCACCTAGCTCCCACAATAAATGCATTCAGGGGGGAAATAGGAGCTATCATCAAATCAGTGTTTGCTTTATCCCTCCAGGGTTTTTATAAGAGTATAAAATGTTGATGACAAATCCTGTTTCATTGTGTGCAGGTAAGAAAGGCTTGCTCTTTGCAATCACACTTCTGCAGTTAGCGGGGGCAAAGAGCCGGGAGGGGCGGTGGGGAAGAGGTGCTCGCCAAAGGATTTACAGTTCAGAAAAAGACAGTCTGCTTCAAAAGCAAAGCAGTGGCATTGTCAGAGAGTAATTTCATTTCATGAATAAGCGCTTGACTGCTTACAGTGACAGCCTAGTCCTCATCCTGTCTGCCCTGGCATCGCTCCCCTTCAACCAGCCAATGACAGAATGTCGTTCCTGCTTCCAAAACGCACCGACCAGGAGGATGGGGCTTATGTGGCACAACCCAAATCTGTGTCCCCCTGACGGATGTTCAAAATAAAAATGTGAAAGGAAGAGGACTGTGAGCACTGAGTCGACATCGCCCTCCTCTCAGTGGAAACCATTTTGACATTTGCTCAGGCTGGGAGTACATTTGTGGAGGTTAGTTTTCTCTGGTGAATATCATCACTGGCGGGTAACAAATGGCACCCAGCAGAAAAATACACATCAGCCAGGCTCTGCAACAGCAGCTCACATGCAGATACGAAAAAAAAAAACACTTACCAGAATTTTGCTAAATACTTAGCAACCATTTATTCACTGCATACAATAGACACATACTGCACGGAGATGGTACCTCAGAGACTCATCAGTAGGCCAAGTGTACGCAATGAAGTTGTGGAAATTAACAATTAGTAGAAGCTTTGTGAGGTAAATATTACATTTATTGAACACCAGTAATTACAAGTTACTTTCTGATAAGGTATTTTACATAGGATAGAGTTGTATTGTCCTGAAGAAAATGAGGAAACAAACAAACAGTGTCTGATTACATACATACATACATACAGTACACACAACTATTGGATCACTCTGAATGGACATTCTGTTGCATGCAGAGACTTCCACTAGCCAACTAAATTGCACACTGCCCGTTGTGCAACACATCATAATAGTTGTCATAATATGTGCACTAAGGGTAAGCAGCCTTAAAAAATCCTAATAAAAGAAGAGTAAAAATGTACATGTGTGTGTTCAATATGTGTGTATATATATATATATATATATATATATATATAGCAGAACTGCAAGCAACTGAAACCTGACCTAATTAGCCAGATCCAGTCAAAACATCCGTGTGAGTGTGCAGAGCCTTTAAAGAAGTTAAGCAACAACAATCTACAATGAATGTCTATGTTGCTACACACCCACAACCTTTTTTCAAACCCTAACTAAGTGGTGTTGTTCCCTAAACCTAGTTGAGTCTTTCTTTGGGTAAAATACATTGTATCGGTTTGTCCTGGATGTTACCATGCGCTGCACATGAAGTCAACTGATTAGTGCCACACACAGTTAGGCTTTTTTTACTCTATATCATTCATTTCCTTTCATATTGCTTCTATTTTCATGCAGTTCTTTTGAGTAAGACAGCTTTCATGGACAGAACTGATCGGTATCAAGTCAACTTTATTGTCGATACTGCAACATGTGTCAGACATACAGAGCAATTGAAAATACATTTCTCTCCGACTCACGATGCAATAGGGAAACATACAACAAGTGTAATATAAAATATAAGAAATATATACAAATAAAAATAAAACGATATGTAATATGTACAAATAAGATAAAGAAAGATAAGTAATATATACAATACAGTAATACATTCTAAATAGTACAAATGTAAGGCAAAAGTAGTGTCTTCTTTTATATAAAGTGGCCAGTGCAGATCCTGATGTGGGGGGGGGTTGAGCTTCCTGACTGCCTGGGGAATGAAGCTGCACCCACAGGAATTTGGTGCTGCTCACTCTCTCCACAGCAGCACCTTTGATGGTCAGTGGGGGTTTCGGGGTGGGACCTCTCCGGAAATCAATAATCACTTCCATGTTCTTGTCAACGTTCAGGAAGAGGTATTTCCGCTGCACCACATGAGACCGGATTGGTTATTGACCTCCTTCCTGTAGTAGGTCTCATCATTGTTGGAGATGAGACCCACCACGGTTGTGTCATCCCCAAACTTCACGATGTGGTTGCTGCTGAAGGATGGAGCGCAGTCATGGGTCAGCAGTGTGAAGAGCAAGGGGCTGAGCACACAACCTTGGGGGGCCCGACCAAGCTCGTCTAAATATGGCGCTAAAGGAGAGTTTTTGCGTCAATAACAAGTGTCGCTTTTTGATGCGATGGGAGTGAGAATGTGTTGGTTGGGCATGTCAACTCAAAGTCAAACATTTCCAAAATGATTATCAGGAAATTGCCTTCTAATATGGCAGAAACGGTATTAGTGGTTAACTTGGTTAAGTTTTATAATAGTAGATTTTAAGATGCTTACTTCTACCATGATACAGATAGCGGTCAACCAGGACTGATAATTAAGTTGGTTAAACACTTGATTGATGATTGATTTCTCCCAGAACTATAACTATAATGCTCACTACGAAGGAACACTGGAAACACTGATGTATTTATGATATGAGTAAACAGAGTTCTACAGCCTTTGTGTCCATGATTAGCCTCGCCATTGTGTGCTGTTGTCCTCACAGTTATTTATCGCAGACTGTCCCGAGTAGAGGCCAAGTGGTGCGGCATTGTGATGAAAACAGACATGTTAATGTGCGGATGGGCCCGTGCGAAGGCTGAGTGGGACACAGTGTAATATGGTTCAGAGCTGGGTCTAACCAGGAGTGACAGTTCCCTGTTTTAAAGAGGCGGGAGGACTGATGCATTATGCATGAGCGACCTGTGTTGCACGAGTCATGCTGCTTCACTTTGCACTGTGTCCTACTATTACTGCTCGACTACACACTACTACAGACACATACCACAACTTTCCCTTAGTCGCTCTGCTGTGCTGCAGGGATGCTAATATGTGCAGAGTTATATATTCATATATAGCTTCGCTATAAATCAGTAAGCTTTAAAATGGTCATGTAAAACTCATAACAAAATAATGTTTACTTGTATAAAGGCTCGTAAAACTAATGCAGTAGGAGTGAGTAATTAAGTTGCACTGAAATGAATAAAATGGAATGACATTAAAAGAAAAGAAGAACTCATAAAACCCTACAAGCCACCACAATGTAAATATCAGAGTGCAATCACTAATGTACAGTATATGGGTAGCTTGATTAGTAAATGTAAAGTTCAGGTTCAATGAACAAACAAAGCTGACTCTTTATTTGGTGGTATTAAACAGTCTGTTATTGTGTTAATTTTTTAATTATTGTTGGGTTCTTTTCAAAAGGTTCTTGGTTTTTGAACATAGACCTGAGACATTAATCCTAAAGTTGAGTACAACTCATTTTCCAACTTTGTTTTGTTCACTTGGGATAAATAAACAACAAAATCTTCTCTCTTCTCTGCTTCTCTTCATTGTCATCAGATTCATCTACCAACCCTTATAGAGCTGGCTCAGGTTTGCCTTGGACCAGCTCTTAGTTATGCTGCTATAGTTTTAGACTGCCGGGGGACTTCCTATGACACACTGAGCTCTTCTCTCCTCTCTCTTTCCATCTGTGTGCATCCATGTCCCAGTAATGCTTGTTACTAACTTAGCTCCGTGGTGCTTATTCCCCGGAGTCCTCAGGTTTGCTCGCCGCACACTTTTCCTTGGATTGGGGTGGCAGCTGGATCAATGGTTGCAGCTGCCGCTGTGGTCCTGCTCGATGCCCTGCTACGCCCTGAACTGCTACAACTATTATTTATAGTCATAGTTCCATTATCTTTATTGTTACTTTAATTGCCACTGTTAATCATACCAACTATTATAATTATGATGATGATTGTTGGGTCTTTGTAAATGATAGTGTGGTCTAGACCTACTCTATCTGTGTCGAGATAACTCTTGTTATCACATGATACTAGATACTAGTTTTTTAAAAGTTAAAATTTGAAAGTTGCAAACACAACATTAAATTGTTCTCTCCTTTTAAGTTAAAATGGCAAACAGGCAAACAGAAGCCACATTTGGAGTCATGTTTCAGGACTCCTAAAATGTCAAAGGTCTAACATTTACTCTTCCTTTAACTCTGGTTTGGTCTCTACCAAATCCTGAGTGAATCCAGCAGGAAACAGATGTTCGTGTTCCAGGAGTAACCCAAACCACCATCTGTTTTTCTAAACGTAACTGTTGTTGCCACATGGTGGCCACCTTTTGTCGGCTAAACTTAAATGCAATGACTGCTGAAACAACCGTAACCTCACCTTTTCTTGGCTAAATTTAACTGTAAAGCCTGGTAAACGTGTCATGTCAGTGGTCGTCACAAATTACGGCTCGCTGTAATTTCGTAGGATATCATACGAATTGTTGTGCGTACATTTACGTTTACGTTTATGAGTGATGAGACAACAGGCTTAGTGACCCATCTTTGACACAAAACACTGGTGTGTCACAGGCATTTACTGACATCAAAATTCAAATTCGACGTGGAGGAAAAGAACAAAATAGTCCTGGTAACCAGCAATCTTTTCCACCAATTAAGCGCGGCATGGCTTCTTGTTCCCGGTGGGGCTCTCCACGACTGCAATTCAAAGCTTATCAAATGCGATGCCCTCTCATTCTTCACATCACCTTTCCTGCTGTTATTTAACAACGTCTCATTTCCACCAATACTCCTGTTTAGCAGGCAGGGAGACGCTACTTTGCATCCTGGGAGAAGCCGGAGCATCAATGGACAAGGTGACAACATGACAGAGTGTCGGTCCTCCAAAATGTGTCTATCGGCAGTTAGGTAATGGGTTATTTTGGGCGTCGAGATGAATCTTCCACATCATTAGGTTGTGTGATGGGGGTTTCTGCAGAGTGGCTAGCAGGGGGGAGACACCGAAGCTGAGATGAGGAATGTGACGAGAGCCCAAGCTGTGACATTTCAGTATAGAGTGCAGAATG
The DNA here is from genome assembly GCF_010015445.1 of Perca fluviatilis. Classification (NCBI taxonomy): domain Eukaryota; kingdom Metazoa; phylum Chordata; class Actinopteri; order Perciformes; family Percidae; genus Perca; species Perca fluviatilis. The sequence goes on along the minus strand of NC_053118.1, from coordinate 6,824,756 downwards.
GGACCATTGACTAAAAATATAAAATACTATCAACAAAGAGTGCAAATAAATAGCTTTTTATAGGTGAGCTGTTGGCAGTCAGGGTTATTCTGTTACCTATGCAGCAATGGCATTGTAATTGTGTAAGACAGTGTTTTTATCTCCTTGAAGAGAGAGGGAAGAGGGATCTTGATGGCTCCCTGTGGCTTTAATTAGAGTTTAAGGGGTTTCATTGCTCATGTCTACTGTCTCCCATTGCTTCTTAATTTAATTGCATAGCGCAGAACTGTACATAGATAATCAGCAAAAAATCAGAGACACACAAACACACTAGGCTATGAAAAATATAGATTTTTGTAGATCAAAAGGTCCATTTAAAAGCTCCATACTGTATGTGGCTTGCAATTTTTTAACACTGGATGAAAATGAAGTAGCCTGGAAACCGGACAAATCTGCATGCTCATGTTTTCAAACCTTCCGGCCCCGATCCCATTCAGACAGATTTTTAGCTGCCCACAACCTGGCCGGACAAATCCCAGCCGGTTTTATAACATGGGTTGGGTTTACGACAATGACAGAGGAGCGACATGCTTGATAGTTACTGGACGTAACTGCCGTTCTCATATCAAACTAGGCAGTGCTGTTCAAATATGAATTAACGTTATGTTACTGTATTGCATATTTCTCGCCTGAAATGATTTCAGAAACACATTTTAATATAATGTTTGGCTGTAACTTAAACACATTTCTGACTTGGCGGGCATTTTTTGTCATGCTTCAAAACGGACCAAGCACCGCCCCAACATGTGTTGCTCATAGCTACGTCGTTTCGTTGCTCTGATTGGTTGTAGGTCAGTTCAATTGCATGCAGAGGCATTTTGGTCTGCACCGTTGACCCTTGGAAATAAAAAATGGAACTGAGAGGTTCCAGCCTTTATTTAAAAAAAAAATAAAATCATTTTTAACCCTCACCCTAAAAAAAAACCAAAACATTTTTAACCCTCACCCTAAGCGATCTTATAAGATTGAAAACGGATTCTCCGATTCATATTTTAATCATTTTACAGCGAAAAGAGCTAGCTGCTTACCGTTTTTTCCAGCTAAAAGCTAACACTCTGGAGGTGTCTTTGGTGTCTTTGTATTCCCTACAGGAGGTTTTCTATCCAGCCTTGAACTTGTGCCTTTTTTCGGAGTTGTTGAGCAATAAATCCAAACTCTTAGATCCAAGATTTATCCACTTAATGTCCATAATTTATCACGTTTTCGGTCATTTCTGCCGCTAGCTCAGTGCTACCGTCTAGCATAAATCTCCCATGATGCTTTGCGAGAGTGTTGACGTTTTTTAACCAATGGGAAGGCAGGTCCATCACACAAAGACTGTGTAGTTGAAAAGATCGATCACTCCAGGGAATCCGAGCGAGAACAAAGAGTAAATTGTGGAAAAGATAGATAACTCCGGTCTATTACCGTTCTAGAATGGCGTCACTGTTTAGAGATTTGGGATACATTTGGGCCTTTTTTTAAAGGAATGTAAATAGTTTGACTGTAGACAACAGGGTTGATGTTTTACAAGCTTTTTTAGAAAATAAAACCAGACGGACAATGAATTGTAAAAATGACCTCTGGTTTATTAAGCAACCAAAATGTTCCAATTAACTTTGCTGAAGTGAAAACACGCAAATAAAGCTTTATCTGTCATGAAGTAGCCGCTATATTTATTTATATAAGGAAAATACCATAATTGTAGGTAGGCTTTGTGAATTATTAATAGAGGTTTACACATTTTTTTACAACTTTTTTATACTACCATTATGACATTAAGCACCAGATGGGATCCAGTTCCCAGCCATTTTACAGTACTTGAGTAAATTCCGCCTCTGGCTATGGCATCAACTTTCAAGCGCTGTAGTCATATATTAAAAGGCCATTATTATTCAGATACATCCTTGAACGCATGATGAACGCATATAAGCACTCACAGAAACACACATGCATGCCTGACCTTGCTACATAAAGAGGACACAATGCCCACTCTCGTGATGCTCCCAGTTGTACATGTTCATTTGGCTAAACAGCTTCGAGTCAGCTACAGTCATTGAGTCCATAAATCACTGTTTTTGTGTTTGGATATGTGACATTTTGATGCTCTTTAGGAGGCGGTGGGAAGGCTGAGATGCTCTGAGAGGCATTTATCCAGATGTCAACTACAAGAGGCATCTTGTCAGTGTAACTCAGATGTCTCGTGCCGTTTCTCTCTCTCTCTCTCTCTCTCTCTCTCTCTCACACACACACACACACACACACACACACAGACATTTTGGGTGGCAGGGGGGCAAGTGTCAAAAAAGGGCACATCAAGTATTTAAAAAAACATGATTTTAAAGAAAAACATTTATATTAACACAACTGAATATATGTATGTATTCAACTCTGACTTGTATTCAATACATATACACACACACACATACATATATATATATACACACACATATATATATATATAATATATATATATATATATATATATATATATATAAATACTAATTTATTTAAAACAAAAGCTCCCCAGAAGAAGAAGACTTTATCTCAAGGAAGAAAACGGGCAAGTGCTGAAGCCCCCCCTTTGACACACACACACACACACAAACAAAACATCTCTGTCAACAGTATGGAAACTCATCGCACATACTATCAATGGCGCCAGCTTTCAGGGGATCATTGATAAGAGGCAGCTCCTCTGTCTTCAGATGGGATTTGGCGTGTCAGGATTTTGATTAGTCAGGCAGCATTCCTGAGCTCCGTCAGATGCAGGCTTCCTGTTCACGATGACTGCTCTGCTCTTTGTTACAACATGATCCTTGCCATGTGACGGGCTAAACTGAGCCCCGTGCAGGTGGCCTCACGTAAGCAGTAGATGATTTGAGGAGGATGCCCCGACCATAGCTCTGAACTATCTGGGCATGTTCAATCTCAAAATGGTGTGCAACTGCTTTAAGTTATGTTTTCTCTCGTTTGATGGGTGGGTCTCAGGTGATATCCAATCAGCAGAGACGTGTCTGTAAACTCATGGTAATGAAAAGGCAGAGCGCTTGCGCATACAACAGGGTGTTCAACTCACCCCAGTTCAAAAAAACACGTTGCTACGTTTTGTCGGTGCTGAACGTGGCCCTGAACTGTCCTGTGTATTGGGCGCTGTCCATGGTCCTGAAGTAGCAGATGGATTTTTATTTGTTAGCAAGAAAGTACGGTTTATTTATATAGTACTTTATTACAGACAGATTGCTTCACAGGCCAAATAAATAAATAATATAAATACATAAAAAAAAATTATAATCAAAAAGCACAATAAGTCATAGTACAACACAAAAGCTTTTTAAAGCTTTTAACAGAGGCCGTCACGCTTAAAATATGTGGCAAAGCGTGCATTTTGCTCTTGAGCCCTTGCTGGTGGCCTCTGTCAGTAAAGCACATGTTAATACACATTTAAGAAGTAGGTGAGCATAATGGCCAACATACATGCCTGCCATCCTCCTGCTCCATCCCATAGCAGCAGCGAGACTGCAGGTGCAGAATATGTTAGTCTAATCCTCCAGACTCATTGATCCTTCATCTGACTGAAGTTTGTGCAAGGTAGAATCTATGACCCCGACCATGGCTCTGAAATATCACTACCTTAGTCTATATCAACTACATTTACATCCCGTAAATTTGATGGTGGCCAGATGTACGTCCACTAGCACTATTTGCAATACTGCATGTAACATTTGATTGATTTGATTCTGCATGCCATAATTCATTTAAAGTCATTTAAAGGTATCATACTTGATGATTGGTGATATGAAACGTTGTTGTTGGCTTTTTGTTTTGATACCGGTCGTGTTTTTACAAATGAACCTGAACAGCTATAAACCTGAAGTTATACAGACTGACAGGTGACTTAGTGATTGGGCAGTTTTGACGATTGTCATCCTGCATTATCATCATGAGCTCATAAAGAAAGATTATGATGATGATGATGATGATGGTTGTTGTTGTTGTTGTTGTTGTTAATAATACACTATTATAAGACGGCAAAAAAAAAAGACAAAATAACATCATTCTGCAGTCAAGTAGCTGTAAAAATCTAATTTCTCCACTCCGCTTTTATCCGCTCAGGGTGCAAGCACACATGGATGTGGCCAACTACTGTATATGGTCTCTTGGATCACCTGGTTAATAAAAAGGAACACAATCTGCATTCAAATATAATGGTTGGATCCTTAGTGTCCAACTGTGCCTGGCCCAATCTAATAATACCATGTAGTTGAGAGACGCAGCTGTCTGCAGACCAATAATAAAAAGAAGACCATACACACCAAGTGCATGTGTTTCTTTTCTAGAAACCAAACAGCCACAGGAATACAGCCTTTCAGTAACTGTGCTAAAATATCACAATATTTCTGACCAAATACATCAATGTGGATATTAGGGCGTTATTGTAGGGTTGACTATTGGCGCTTTCACAAAGTATTAACACAATGAGAGTTTTGATAAATAATCACCAATAATGTGGATACAATGACTAAGTGGGTAAAGGCAAATAATAAGACAGGAAGTCTCATAACTTTGGTAAATTACATCACTTTACTGTAATGCAGCCTTTAAAACCAGGAAAAAAGATTTTAAGATATCCAAAATTTAACACGACATCTAGCTTCATATATTGATGTCGGTATAATATCGATATATTGCCCAGCCCTATGTTAAAAGGAGAAACAAATTTACTTACACAATGCTCCTTTGCTATGGGGACAGTGAGGGAACGAGGATACAAAAGGCATTTTCAGGTGTTTTGTATAAACCTCTGCTCTACTCTGCGCTGGAAGGAAGAAAAATGTAGCTCAAAGATTACACACAAGCAGAGCTGCTGAAAGGCCAGGACGTGGCAATATACCTCACTCCACATATACCGTACTTCCAAGGGCAGGTGACACTGACGTCTCCTTATAAAGTGAATTCAACTTTGAGGAGACAATGAAATCCCTGACACAATGCTTTTCCTGATTAGTGATATGCACAAAGTTACTTGACAGTGATCTGTGGGCAGGTCATATATTATTTGATTAGTAGGATTGTATTCAAATTCATCATGTCTGAGTCCGCAGGTACAGGTAAACATAGCACCAGAGGAACATCAGTCAAGCTTGATCTTGTACTGAATAGTCTATATGTTATATGTAGTCCAACTGTTCATTATACATTTTATTTCATTTTTAAATTAAATAAAGCAGAAATTATGAATTATTTTACCTAATAGTTAAGATCAGAGGATGTTGAATGAATAACAGACATGTACGTCAAAGTTCAGTCAGGATGCAGTTTTGAAACCATTTAAAAAAGATTTTTTACCCCAAATTCAATGAAAAATAATCATTTTACCTGCGAAGATCATTGAATGGGTACCATACAACATACATCCATGCATCAATGTTGTTTTTGGGCAATTTGGTTTAAAGAAACCCATATTTTTGGCTGCTAGCAGTTGCTATCTGCTCTGCACAAACAGCAACAACAACCTTTAATGCAGAAGAAAAAGTCTGAATCGGTGATAATGAGACGAGATTTGAAGTTGTCTGTGTGTCTTGATTTGACAGAGTTTTGTAGAGCAGTGCGCTGCAGTGTGCCATCGGAACGTATCAGAGATTTGTATTCTTTTACACCGCTAATAGACGGACCCATGGACTTTTTATTTCTCACACACACACACACACACACCCTGTTAGCTGAAGTCATACAGAGGGTCACTGAAAGAAATCCACTGAAACCACAAAGCAGATGAAAAGAATTCCAAATGAAGGGCATACTGTACAGGCAGGGCTTAGAGAAAGCGGAGCCCTATAAGTATGACATGGATCTGGAACAGTCCGTCTTTGATGTTCTGAGTAACAGTAATGTCTTTGTTCGGAACCAATTCCATTTTCTTTAAAAGTCTGACCCCGGCGCTCGGTATATCGGAGCTCTATCGTAATGATGCAGCCTTGTGTGGAGCGACCTGATGGAAGAAAAGACCTGGGCACCCCATTAACGCCGACCGCTGAACCACAGAGACCTTTAATGTGCTGTCGCCAACTATCTTCACAGTTTAGTCTTGCCAGCAGTTTCTCTGGAAAGATATCACTCGGATTTTTAAAGCAGATCGATGTGCAATGATATGGCTGAATTAAGTGGCAATCCATCATATGTTTGTACATGTAGACAGGTCTCTTATAGATGTATTTTCTTGCTTTGGTTCAGTTTTATTTCGCCTCCATAATCAGTTCTGTAATGCTGTGTTAATGTGTTGATACATTTGAGTTTTTGTTGGTGGCACTAGCCATTCTGTACACTCACTTATTTTACTTTGTATCCATGTTCCAAACTAACTGGACACACACATCATGCATCAATGCATCATTTCCTTTACACTGAAGTATTGTGTGATTAGAATAAAGCAGCTTCTCTGTACTGCCAAATTGCAGTACATTTTATTTGCAAAATGTTGAATGCAGTTCTGTGTCCTGTTCTACAGGGTTTCCGCTGGGTCTTAGAAAGTAAAAAAAAATAATCCTTAAAAAGTTGTACATTTGCTGAAGAATTGTGTTGTAGTCTTAAACAATTTTAAACAGGTCTTTATTTTCCTATGTAAATGTAATGCTGCCTCTTATGCTCATTGAATGTTTTTTCATTCTCTGGTGTTCTTTTTTTCACTAGTCCAAATATAATTCACTGTATATGTACAGATTATTTTTTTAATTCAATTTGAATACATTTATTTACTTTGCAAGTACTTTTGTGAATCTGCATTTTGTTGTACTTTTATGTTGTGATATAGGTCTTAAATTTAATTTATAATAGTCTTAAAAAGGTATTAAATTTGACTCGAAACCTGCAGAAACGCTGTGCTAGTAATTCTCAGAGAACAGTGAAAGTAACGGTTTAAATATGTGTAATGGTGTGTACCCACGGTGCACTGAAGGGTGCTTGGAACACTGTAGTGTTTATGTACAGTGCAGCTCTGCTCTGCACGGTTTTCTGTCGGTTTTTGCAGAAGCAAAGTGAAAAAAATATTCATCATGTGGCTATAGGTAGGAATCTCAATTGTCTCATCACTGACAGCGATCAAATGAATAATTAAATGAAAATTAAGTTTTTAGTAAAAAAAATGGATCAGTAGGATCATTTGCTGCAAACACATTCAAGATAGGTTTTTCATTCATTACCCATTGTCATACGAGTCGGCCAGAAGCGTTCAAGACTCACAAAGGTAATGCTAATTAGCTCGCTAGCTAGCTGCAGCTGTTACAATCTGCCAGTCGAAGGTCAGACACCAGAAATGAGAAGCCTTAATCTTTCTCTGAAATAAATTATCAATAGTTTGAAAAACTACTTTGAATTCAGAGTATTAAATCTGCATACCATCGGGGCTAGATTGTAAAGTTTGACAGTTGTAGCAACAGTACCTATAGAGGTCAGAGCTTAGGGAATGCTCCATTACATATGCTTAATGCACAAAAGCCAAGTTTTCATCAAAAGTGTATCTAAAACACAGTGTGGTGCCACTCAACTATTGCAAAAGAAAAGGGTGCAACGCGATTACTTAAGAGCGCCAGTCAAACCTCAAACCAATGAAAATGATGCAGAAAACATGATGGAAATATGACATTTATGTTTGTGTCTTGTACTAATTGCAGGAAAGTTACAGTCTCCTCATCGCTCTACACAAATCAGTACTCCAGCTCACAGTGTCAGAGAGGCAGTTTGATCAGTGTGGCTATGACATAAGGGACAACACTCTTGCTGAAGCGAGCTCTTTGTTATGATTTGGTTTAAGCTTTGTTTGTTTGCCCTAAGCTGAACTTGGTACTTGCAAGTAGAGTGTTTGAATGATGAACAGGTGGAATGGCTATGCAGGTGGAAGGTGATGGCATCTGGTAGTGGGAAACTGGTGCAGGCTGGTGAGTTTGGTGGCAGGATCAGCTCAGGTTCTGGCAGGTACACATAAGCTGTAACCGTTCCCTACCACGGAAACAGTTCCCTATATAGTGTGTTAGCCTTTCGGTAGTGGTCTTGGAATTCTCCACTATTAGCTTCATTCACTATAGACCGTGCATTCATGGACATTGGAAAAACGTTTTTCCGAGTGAAAACGTCACCATTCACGTAACGTCCTGTGGGAATCAGAGGTGGGAAACTCGGGCTGGATTTTGATAACCGAGTTTCCCAGTTGGTGACGTGTTTGACGTTTGATGGAGGCGACTTTGGTTCACTGAACATATTTCAATGACAATAAACTGTTTATTGTGGACAAATGCCTATGCCAAGAAACATAGACAGACATAACATGTTTAAAAGTATTCATAAATAGGCCTATGTATAAAAAAACAACACATTATCTGTGTCTTTTCCCGTTCGTTGTCCTACAGATAACATAAACAAACACGTGACGATGTGCTGTTTGGATGCTCGCATAAGAAAACAGCAGAAAATCTTTTGTTATTGTGGCCTCCATGTTTTCACACACCTGATGCTCTAGACTACGGCCAACCGTTGGTGGCAGTCATGCAAAAAGTTGTTATGCCAAACGCCAATATAACAGAAGAAGAAGAACACGCATCTCGACCATGTGAACGCTGCCTGTCGGAAAAACAACGTAACCAGGGGGGCGGTGCCTGTTATTCCGAGGTGGCATGAACGCAGCAATAGTCCCCTATAAAATACCCACAATGCACAGCTAATCTGAGTGTACATACAATGTACCCTGCATTTTACTCCCATATCCCACAATGCAACACGGTCGTGTTTTCCCAGAGGAGAAGAAGAAGCAGAAGTTACTTTTGTTAACTCATTTCAAGCACCAAAACCATTGAGTATAGGTATGTTTTTTCAAGAGATTAGAGAAATTTCAAAAAGCGAAGATCAACTTTTCATCTGTAGGGCCAAATTATCTCTTTACACATTGCTCTGGAACAAATTTGGGCCTCACTTTGCAGAAAGCTGAGTTTGTTGTAAACATGTTTATATGAAACGCATGGGGATCAGTTATATGCAAATACCCTTAAAATGTGAATTTAAAAAGATATGTATAAAATGCCTTAACCCACACACTATATAGGGAATAGTGAGTGAGTGAGTGAGTGAGTGAGTGAGTGAGTGAGTGAGTGAGTGAGTGAGTGAGTGACGGACCGGTTTCAAACACAGCTATAGAGAGCAGAACAATTTGGCGCCAAGTGAGTGGAGAGCCGGGGTTCTTATACTGAGCTTGATGGTTGATGGGAGTCAAGTGTGCCAGGTAGTGAATGCTGTGCCACGCCCCTGTTGAGAAGCGCACACACACACACACACACACACACACAGAGGAGGAGACAGGAAAAGACAGAGGGAAACAACACAGGTTCTAGAGGTCACAGAATGGGCAGTGACACTGTTCTCCATTTTAAAGTCCTGTCTCTCCGACCAGATGTTAGTAATGTGAAGTGTTGATTAAGAGGGTGATCAGAGTCGTTTGCTATTGCGAGTGCTAGGTGTGTGATGATAGCTCTTCTCATGGCTTCGTGTCTGAGAGCTAGGGTGTCTACACCCTCCTACAGTTGCGGTGGCTGCAGCTGATTGGACGAAAGTGTCACGTGGAGTTGGCTGTTCCGTGATTTCAAAACCGACCATAATGACGGTCGTTCGGAATACCATCACGTATTTTACAAAAGTAGTTCACTGAAACATGTTTCTAAAAATATTTTAAGTGAGAAATAGGCCATGCAGTTGCTGAATCTGTCTTCATTTCAGATTGACAAAGGTCAGATTAAAAGATTTCCGTCCGCTTTTGAGAGGCGGCGAGCTGAGCCAGCCGCTCCTCGTCTGCATAAAGTTGGCGGGCGACTCAATGCCCTGCTTCTCCAAAGTCCCAGCGAAACTACCAAAATGCATTGCACGGCTGCTCCCATAGAAATGAATGGGAAGCGGGGAAATGACGCTGACAATGGACACACACCATGACAGGCGACGCCACAAGCGGGCGCATTCCCGTGAAACTGTCGCATTCGTGCTCGTCTCATGCACACGCATTGGATTGAACTTTTCTCAACGCAAGAGACGCGGCGTGCAAATCAATGAACAAGAGACTGATTCTTCTGTTTATGAGTTCACTAAAATATAAAACTTGAAAAAAGTTTATCAGGACATAGACAGTGGGGTGTCTGTGCATCGGCACAAGACTCGGGTAATTAAGACTATGCTATTTTAGCTAACTTTAACTATCAACAATAATTCCTAATTGTGGTTAGGAATTGCCAGTATTTGTTATGAATAGACCTGGGATTAGGGATATATAATACCACAATCAGCTAATCTCATTCAGTTGTACGGTGGGGATACAGTAGTGCGCAGAATCTCCATGGTTACCACACATTGATCGCCTGGCGTTTACTCGTGGAGCGTTGTCCGCCTGTCTGTTCACATGAGGAGCGCAGTGAGACCCCGCAGTTTTGCTCCCCTTGGGAAAAGCCCTATAGCCTTTAGTAGTAGATGTAGCATCAGAGATGGACCCATTGGTTTGCAGAGATGGCAAAAGTACTCACTTCCCGTACTTAAGTAGAAGTACAGATACTTGTGTTAAAAAATACTCTGGTAAAAGTAGAAGTACTGATTTAACTTCTTTACTTAAGTAAAAGTAACAAAGTACAGGCTTTGAAATGTACTTAAAGTATAAAAGTGAAAGTAGCCTTGCGAATGACAACCACTTTTTATGCAAAGCTACCTGGACCACACACGTTACTAGAGTGCAAGATGAGAAACTTCAGTGGACATAAAAACCAGGCTCTTTATATGCCATTGTCTACATTTTAAATGGATGTCTGCCAAACGTTACCACCATCAAGCTGCAATTATTTGCCGCAAATGAATGCAGAATGCGGCCGAATCTGTCGAGTCGTCTTGTAGTGGTGCGTTACATGCAACGTAGCCTACAGTATATTCCCATCCAATTAGATTGAATTCGGTATTGATCACGTGAAAAATAATAACGGTAACTCCAGTGAAATTATTTGAAACTTGTTAGTGAGGACTAGATTAGGACCGTATTTAAAGCTGATGCTGGTTTCAAACTTCGCCCCCCCCCAGGTGTGTCTGTAAAACACGGACAGAGACAACTTCTCTCTTTTGATGCTTTACAAGCAACGTGAAACCTAGCTAACAGGTGAAGAACACAAACAACTAAATCACTAGCTAACCTACTGTAACTGTGCAAGAACTACAGACCAATACAACAACTGGCTTAAATGAACTGACAACATAAGTTATACGACTTACAGTTCTCAAGGACGCACACACACGATCTCAACTGATTATCCTCCGGACAGCAGTCTCTCTCTTTTTTCTCACTTTTGTGTGGCGCACGCGCCCGCTCGCGGTGTGAGGCGCGTGTCCGCGCTATTCTCCGACATTATGACCTCTTGTACAAAACTAAAGTAACGAGCCAATTTTTTAAATGTAAGGAGTAGAAAGTACCGATATTCGTGTTAAAATGTAAGGAGTAAAAGTAAAAAGTCGCCACAAAAAAAAATAGTAAAGTAAAGTAGAAATATCCGAAAAATCTACTTAAGTACAGTAACGAAGTATTTGTACTTCGTTACTTCCCATCTCTGTTGGTTTGGGGCCGCCGTTTTTGAAGCCGCGAGATTGGCAATTTGGCCATCGCCAACTTGTTTTTTTTTAAACCGGACGTGGTGGTTTTTTGGACAAGAGGGTAGAGCTGGGGCGGATGATCGGAGCGTCCCTAATTATAATTAGCCCCAACTTTATCTTCCCTTTCAAACAATCAACAACATTCCTTATGGGAAGACATAAGGTCTCCAGAGAGTGAACCCTTTCCATTTATAAAAAAACAAACATCCATGAGCTTTCCACAGCCAAAGAATATAACCAACACACGATTTCCAATATTCTGACATGGGTAAGCTCACACGCAAGGCTACAAAAATAAGGAAATCATTAGAAAATTGCTCATTTCGTCAGCAGCCTCTTGGGGATGCTATTGGCACTTCAAACTTTAGTTCCATTACCACAACTGTGGTATCTGACACCTCACACACACACACACACACACACACACGTTGATTCTCCACTAGATCTCTGTTTTGCAGATGTTACAGGGTGACACCACATTTGTCTGTGTGGCTCAGTGAAGTATCAAAGAACCCAAGCTTTTGTTTGTCCATATGAGGACATAAGAGGACTCCATTGTGTTCCCAGATACAGTAATATGTTTCAGCTGTGCAGCCCATTGGGGAACCTTTAATTTCTCACTGCAGAGCTCAGTCTGATCCAGGGAGCCCTTAGGAGCTAGAAAGTGTTGATTTATTTCCCTCTCCCGCAGCTCATCGAGCATGGAGAGGAGCAAATGATGTACTATTGCAGAGATTTAAACCACCGTCTGAACACTGGTTTAAATATGGAAAGGGAAGTAAGAAATTAGCATCAGTTTTGCCACTGTGATTCCAGCCTGCCAGCCTTGTCCCAGACACACTGACTTGCACATTCTCCAGTTCTCTTTCAAAGGAGCAGCCCCTCCCATAACACAAGCACAGGCATGCACTGTTCGTGAAGTAACATTTACAAGTACTTATCATTAATTTCATCCAGATGGCATGCTGTTATATAGCAGCCACATGAGAATGACCATCCCTTTCTCTTTGCAAAGCCCTTTGAGATGACATAATGTGATTTGAGGCTCTAGTTAGCCACGTAAACACTACTTATTATCTACGAGTTCATTGTTGATTGTTCAGGTGCCACCTGAAATTCCACTGGATATCCCTAATTTTCGGGCGGATGTCTGTTACCTTCCTCTGTCTTTGTGTTGGCATTCTAAACTCCGTTGGATTTATGAGGACTATGGTTAACTGCTCCTCAGATCTCTGCAGGGTAAATCCAGACAGCTAGCTAGACTATCTGTTCAATCTGAGTTTTCTGTTGCACAACTAAAACAACTTTTGAACGTACACACGTTCCACCAAAACAAGTTCCTTCCGGAGGCTATTTTGCAGAGGCAATGTCAATGAGTCCAGCCCTCAGCGCCCGCCCAAGACGATTGTGATTGGTTTAAAGAAATGCCAATAAACCAGAGCATGTTTTTCTCCCGTCCCAGATTGCTGTATGGACTAACCAGACCCTTCTCCGCAGCTCTGTGGAGGAAGGTCTGGCAATGTGAGACTGCATAAACATTAACTTGATGAAGGGTTAGCAGAAGGCTAAACTACCGGCTGGTCTACCGCATTTACGTGTCCTCTTACACCGCCTCCGACGTGTTCTCATTCGGACAGTCGGCAGTAAGTGGTGCAGCGGCTTCGGCCTCTGGTCCCTGCAGGAGGTTAATGCGGCCATCTGAACGAGGAGACGTCCGAGTCTGTGTGAGAAAAAACCTAAAAGTAAGCAGGTGTTCGTGCTAGACTAAAAGCTAACCCCAGCAGAACATTGTTACAAAATGTTAAGTTCTTTATGGACTGTACAAGGGCGTAAGTTTTGTTCCAGCATTGGGGGCACACAGTGGCGATTTTTGGCACGGGCGAACCGGGCAGCCGCCCAGGGCGGCATTTTTTCATGTCACATGGGGGGCGGCACGAGAACTTAAAAAAAAAAAAATTAAATAAATAAATCCAATGCGCCGCGTTTTTGTTTTCTATAATTTCACTGTGTGGGGAATTGGCAGATCAGCGCCCCAGCAGCTGCAGGCGCCCTGCTTGCTGAGAGAGGTCAACACCCCATACTTTCACAATGAAATGGACTAGTCCGTAACAGTGCGCCGCGGCGCGAAAGATAAACACAAAGTGACAGGAGAACTGGGAAGTACACAGAGACGGAGCAAGACCAAGACAAGTCTAAACCTTTCTTTTATGTCAATGGTCTAAACACCAAAATGAAACAAAGTTACCCAAGCGGCTCAAATAAAAGAAAAAAAGCGAAAAGACATGTTTTCGGCAGTAGCAGGACCTCCATCAGCTCCCGTGGCCGATGATAGTGGTGTCGGCAGCAGTGGCATATGAACAGTGAGGAGGAGACTCAGGAGGAGAGGGACAGAGATGAGGGAGTGAGGCTACAACCTGCGGTAAGCACAACTCCCCTTAAAACACTTAACCCCTTGATAAAACTGAGTGGTGGACAAACTGTTGATGATAACACTACAACAATAAAAACGTAGGCATACTTTACTGTATGATTGCATTAGTAGCCTATATAAACGTTGCACATCATGCAAACTTTCTTAATGAGAATTGTAGCTTTTCTATCTGCATTGCAGACAAAAACTCATGATAGACCTCTTCAAATTATAGCACAGGGCCTCTTGAAATGATAATCATAAAACAAGCTATATATATATATAGCTTGTTTTATGATTCATTAGGAGTATACAGTTTTAGTGTATTAATAAATGGCACTTTGTTGAAGTATTTAATGTGTCAACTCACTGATTCTTGCTTACTCATTACATGGCGTTAGTAGTTTTAGGAGTAGGAGTTGGTACATATTAAGGGGAGCGCAAGGACGGGTACAGCTTTATCAATACTAGTTAAACAGTTGTACAGTATTATTCCCAACTTGTATATATTTTAAATTATTTGTTATTATTTTCTATCCTATTATTATTTCATGTGTATTGTATCCTATTATTTCATTCATATTCTGTGTGTGCTGTGTGTCTGATATTGTGCTGCTGCAACACTGGTATCTATCTATCTATCTATCTATCTATCTATCTATCTATCTATCTATCTATCTATCTATCTATCTATCTATCAGCTTATGTGGTGGGCCAGTCTGGGCCAAAATGCCAGGGCAGATCTTTGGTCCCAGTCCGTCCCTGTCAGTCACTGTGGCTCAAGCAGAGAGGGGCTTTTCCAAACTAAAGTTGATCAAGTCATACCTGAGGTCAACTATGTCCCAGGAACGGATCACTGGCCTTCCCGTCATCAATATCAATCACTCAACAGGGGAGCAGATTTCATACGATGACATCATTGATGATTTTGCATCAAGGAAGGCCAGAAAGGTCAGGTTTTAGTTGTAGTTTGGGTTTTCTGTTCTTACTGCTATAGTGTAATAATTACATTCTCTTTAGTGTGTTTTCACATTTGTGTGATGAAGGATTTGTGCTATTTTGAATATTTATTCTATATTGTGTCTTTTGGCAATGTTGGAGGTAGAGATTGTGCACCTTAAAAAAAACAAATAGGGGGTTGGGGGGGGGCTTGGAGGCGTCATTCAATGTAGAACCGCCCCTGGGGGCACATCATAACCAGGCTGCGTGGGGATCCTCCCAAAGATATGATAGATATATATGAGCGTCAAACATTTCTATGCAACAATTTGTGTAGCACAAGTAGACGCAATACTGTTTTCCGTCAGATCGTTTATAGATCTCAGTTTTATTTCACAGTGAAAGAAAGAAAGAAAGAAAGAAAGAAAGAAAGAAAGAAAGAAAGAAAGATTGTTTATAGATCACAAAATTTCTGACCGCACTAAAGGCAGAAAAGTTTACAGAAAAAAAGGATATAAACATGTTTTGAGCCCTCTGCACGGTTATTTTTACCTCTATTTGGGGAGTGGGTTGGTATATTTTTTGAGGGGGACAAATCTACCTCTTCTAAATATTGGGGGGGATGTATCCTCTGTATCCCCCCCAAAATCTATGCCTATGGTACTGTACATAGATGGATGACATTAAAGTCTTTATTATGTGATAGTGTAGCCTTGATTTAGCTGCAGCCCTGCGCTTTTGGCTACGGTAAACAGAGTTTTCACAGAAGGGACGTGCACGCACAGAACAGCCAATAGGAACGCTCTCTTTGACTCTGAAGTGATCTGTGATTGGTCAAAGCCTCCTGTGACAGCTAAATTTTCTAAAGCCTGAAAATAGGGCCAAGGAGGAAATGCAGAAGTCTAGTTTTCTCTCGGACCACTTGAAATACTATATGCTGAAAGATTATTATGAAAAATAAACTACCTACTGCAGCTTTAAAGTTAAGGGCTTTAGCTTCAATCAGAAATAAAGGACATTGTGCAGTTGACGTATGAGAAAAACGTTTTCCTGTTATGATGAAATATTGTCTTCTGAAGGTAAATATTTTATTCAAAATATTGTTAAGACTTTCTGAACAGTATAGAACTAGAATTACAGAAATTAGTTATTTCGTATATACACACACACAAAGGCCAAATCGTAGCCTACGTTATACAGAAGTGTATTGTTGCTGCTCTGAACACTCTGTTCAGGCAACAGCATGACCTGATTGAGTCCTGCATGCAGGCTTTGCATGATTAAGATTCATGAGGTTTGAAACAGGGTGAGCAAATTACCGCAGCCTTCTTCACTGCCTAAAATGGGACTTTGCTTAGAGTCTTGAGTAACGGAGAAAAACACTTCTCTCAAAGGATCAACTTGTCCATTCCACTCACAAAATACTCTACTACACTATAAATAAGACATGTTGACAAGCCCTCTTGAAAACAGAGCATGTCTGTTCTCCGTATGTCACATATTGTGGTAAACATGTTGCAAGAGGGCTGAAAATACCCACCAATAGATTGCAGTAGGTAAGACTTATAAAACTAACTTTCTGTCATATTTGCTGAAACTGACCCTATGTTCCAGTAGAACTACATGAAGCAGGTCATTAAAAAAAAACAAAAAACCTGGCTCCTCTGACACCACCTACAGCCTGTAGTGCGATTTGCAAAAATCCACTGCTCCCTGTTAAGATGCACCAATCAAGGCCGGGGGGGGGGGTGTCTAACTGCGTGTCAGTCACTGCTCATGCACACGCAAATTCTCCCTTGTGAGGGGAGGGGCTTAGGAGACCGTTTTGGGCTTTAGCGGAAAAGGGGGAGGGACTGAGATGTTAAAATCTTTTGGCTAAGTCCTGGATCTTCACAATCCTACCTGCGGCACCAATAAGACTGACATAATCTGGATCGGCGACTGTTCATTTACCGGATAGTTCCGGTGCTGCCAAAGGTTTCGCTAGATGTCCCTCACCTTCCCCTTTCTGTGTGTTGCTGTTTTAAACTCTGGTCACTTTGGTAAACCACAACCAGAACCTCCGAGCTAGCAAAGGGAAAGTTTTAAAAGAAAATTTGGATCATGCATCAAGACAGGCCTTCTCGGTTCTTTCCGGGAATGATTGTAAAGATTTACAAATATTATGTTTGCGGCATTGACCCTCTAACTGGGAGGTTTTGGGTGTGATTGATAGGATTACTGTGTGCTTTGTTTTGCTAATTTTGGTAAATTCTATCATGGCTAAGGAACTTTTTTACTGACTTTTGTAGGGCTTTATGTCAACAGAAATGCGATTGTTGAGAGAAAATCCCGCACACTGACCATTACGCAAGCAATAATTTATTTAGAAAAATACAACATTTCGGTCCCAGACCTTCATCAGGTAAATTCACAACTTTCACCTCAACCATAACCTAAAATAGTTTGGTTGACTAATCAGGACCAATCGAGTCCAGCCGTTGAATGACGTCATCCATTCACAAAAGTGGCACTCCCATCACGGACTTTGAAGGCAGAAAAAAGTACCATTCAATACATTTGAAAACAATGGATAATTAGTGCATTGTCATAGATCCAATATTTTTCTACACTTAATCAAGGGGAACATAGTCCATTCAAAAATGAATCATCACACTAATTAGACTACAGAAAACAGAAATGTGATAAAAGTTGAACAAATCTACGAAAATGAAAAAAAATGACGAACAATGCGATGAATGTCAAAAAAGAGATATACATACACATATATATATATATATATAATCATATACCTTAAATGATGCATTCATTAACGTAATGCTCCTGCATTAAGTCGAGCATGAGATACTATTAATCCTTTCACATTACTGATAGTTCATTAAATACTGCATGAATGAATTCATGCTTTTTCATGCACAATTGGTGATCTTCACCAATTTGACACAACAATATTTCCAACAGATTACTGCACTAATTTCCTTTCTTAATGCTTGCTTCACAAAATTGTTAAACCACAAATGGCCTTGCTTTGCTGTCTGCAGGTGTCACTCATTATTACTATGGACACATGGCTCATTGTTCAGAGTTAGTTTTTGGGTACGGTTAACTGTGTCTTAATTTTTTGTTAAACTTTCTGATAACGCATGAAGTACTACATTCATGCTTTTTCATGCATGAAACTCCATCCACAGATTAACACCCTGAAATGCCGCTGAAAGCTTTGGGAAAAGCTATTGAGTGGACTTTAAATTAAGATTACTTTGGAATGAGTTCTAGCAGAGGGCTTTCCACAGACAACCAGCATAGTATGTATCAGTCAGAAAATATGGTATGCACCAGAAAAATGAATAATAGTAAAATACACACCTCTTTCTGCAGCTGAGGACCTCTTTTTCTTCAACAACACCAACATAGTCCAGTAATGATGCCTGTCCTCTGTTGCAACGACACATTCTTCCTCTGGGTTATTCTCTTGAAATAAGCCTTCATTAACATTCCAGACATTGACCAGGGTTGATAAGCGCGCCACCTGCCATTGAAATTCCCCTCAGCCCACATTTCCTGGGAGTTTTATTCCCTTGTTCATGCTGTATTTACAGAGGCAGCAGGCTATCAGACAGTAAACCGCTGTGA
This sequence comes from Perca fluviatilis, assembly GCF_010015445.1. Taxonomy (NCBI): domain Eukaryota; kingdom Metazoa; phylum Chordata; class Actinopteri; order Perciformes; family Percidae; genus Perca; species Perca fluviatilis. The sequence continues at coordinate 6,806,101 of NC_053118.1, read as the reverse complement.
GCAATCAAGCCCATGGTTAAGTTGGTCCAACAACCGGCACAGAATTAAATCTAGATTTAGAGCCTGGAGGCTGGGAAAACCTGACTTTGATTGCTTTTTCAAATGTTTGAAAAGCTTTTTGAGCTGCTGTTTTCCTATTATTATAACTGCATATTTAATGAATTGAAAAACGCAGGAGAATATAACCTTTATAAAGACACTTTTCTCTGACTTTTCTCAACATAAAACAGACAGAAGAGAATGAATTTGCCGTTTTTTTATGTTACATTATGCCTGAGACAAAAGGACAACTACATGCTTTCCCTCTTTTCTTTCATTTCTTTGTTTCCTTTGTGTCTTAAAAATGAAAGGCTCCGGCGAGTCAGTATGGTTTGAGGAAAATATTACTGATTCGCAAATAACACACAGCCTGGAGAAACTACGTTAGTCAAATGTAAAAGGAGACCGCAACATGATGTCCAATACTATTTACATAACAACAAACACATGCAGAACTTTCTGTTGCTGTTGAACTTAAGACTTTTATTCTGGAAGATGTATTTGGTCAAACAATATTTACCAACAAACGCTACAATATATTAATGAATAAATAACACTACAAGCTGATAAACAATCAATTTCAGTACAAATACATGAAAGATACAGAGCATACAGTACAGCAGTGAAGCTGCCTTGTCTCACCCTAATACTCCTGCTCCACCTTCATCTGGGTTTTCTGATAAAACAGCACAGTTAGGAGCTGAAGGTCTGTCATATACAACAGTAACCCTCCACAGGAGACAGCCAAGACAGGAAACAACCCAGCTGTGTGCCTCTGATGTAATCCCTAAATTCACATGTGTCACTTCAGCTTTGATGATAACATTTGAGTCTCAAATCGCGCACTTCTGTACTTGCACTTGCTCTTTTTGAGTACATATTGCATTTACACGTGTGGCCACATGCAGTGCACATGCCAGTACCCGGATGCTGCACTCAAAAGCGGCAGAAATGTTGAGTGTGTATCGCTGGACACTACTCGCGCTCAACAGATGCCATCTTTGCTACGGAGCGGACGCTACGGCACTACCAACGTGTTTTTAAACTTGTGGAAGTGGCGGGCGAGGATACTGCAGCGGTTGTTATTGAAACAGCGAAACACAAACTATACATAATATACACGTGTTTTTCCGATATGTACCACTATACTGTTGCAGTTAGTGAGAAAACAAGCTGGGTGGATGAGAAAAGGTGGCGCTAAAGCTCCACCCGGCTGCAATTAAACATTAAATTAGTCTATATCCATGATGTTCCACTTCTGCGATTGCTCCGGTGCCGCCGGATATTCCGCCAGATGTCACTATTTTCAGGCGGACATCCGATACCGTCCTCTTCCTTTGTGTTGGCGTTCTAAACTCTTCAATGTGTTCCACCAAAACAAGTTCCTTCCCGAGGCTATTTTGCAGAGGCACCGTGGCTCCGTCTGCCGCTTAGCGCCGCCCAAGACGATTGTGATTGGTTTAAAGAAATGCTAATAAATCAGAGCACGTTTTTCTCTTATCTCGGAATGCTGTGTTGACTAGCCTGACCTTCCTCCGCAGCGCTGTGGAAGAAGGTCTGGCAATGTGAGACTAAACTGAAGAAGAAGAAGAGTAATTTCCGGTAAGTGCTTAACGGCTGTGCGCGATTTGAGACAACGCTTCCCTGTCGAAATGTATGCACTCTACAAGTGTTCACAGTGCACTACATGTAAGTGCACTCACAGAAGTATCCGAAATGAGACACACTAACAGTAACAGCAACGAAAAATAAATAAATTAAAGGATTACATGAGAGTCTCCGACCGGGACTCTGGACAAATTGGTAAGCTGAGAAAGGCCTCTGTCCCCAGGCTGATGCAGTTGTAAACAGAGGCAGGGATGATGGAGTAGAGACGTTGTTGCAGGGCAGCTCCCTCCTACTGGAAACCAGCTGCTCGGGTCAGGGATCAGACCGGGCTGGAGCGCTGCGGTGACACGGTAATGACAGCAGCTACCTGTAAAACACAAGCAGAGCAGACAAGAGGCATCAATCACCCAGCAGGCGCCACCGCCTCACGCTTAGCCATTCCCAGCATGCTCAGCCTTCACAAAGCACATGGAGGATGCAGAACTCTTACAGGAGCAGCTGCCTCGGGCTTGTTATTCCCTTTCATTTGTGAATTATTAATTGGTAAGAAACCAATTTGTTCTTTTTTATTCTGAAAGTGTCACAGGTTGCGGGAAGTAATTTATGATTGGTGGTCAACGGCGGAGTTTTAATTAAGTCCAGGCCAGAGTTCACAGTGCTGGAGATGGAAGTGGTTCATTAATCACCAACTAGCAGTCTAGGCCGGTACATGAAAGGGCCAAAGCGCATCACTTTTATCTGAATTACAGTTAATAGTTGGCCAACAGGAAACATGTAAGTGAATTAAGCCTCACGAGGAAAGAGGATTCTGAGGATCATAGGTTTGAATCTGATAAAATATATATTTAGTGCGGAATAGTAAAACAAATGTCTTTTCCAAACAACTTTATCTTTACCTCGATGGAAAACCTCAAGAGTTCTTGGAAAGATGTGAAGAATTCATATGAACTTAGGAAACTCAACCTCCGAGCTAAGAGAATCCGACTGCACTTACACTGGGCCAAGTAATTATGCAACCGCGGATGTTATTGACATGGGTCTGCCATGGTGAAACTACAATGTTCCGAAGATAGACTCGGAAAAAAGTGCATCTTAGATATTTCTGTGTGTTCTTACCATCAGGGTGCGATTTGTAAAAAAAAACTGAGGAGGTGAGGGGAAGGGGAAGGGTTTGATCATGCACAACAAAACAAAACATGCAAGAATTAAATCCATTCCCTTTTTCTGGCTAAACTCCACTACCATGGCCCCTGAAAGGACCGTCATCTGGCGGTGCCTCTAGCCGGCTCACAGTCACCTATTGATATCTAAACCTAAACAACTACCGCTGATAGCCGGGGTCCTGGAGCTCTGTAGCAGCTAAATACAACCAGCAACTGCTGCTTGGATTTTATCGTTCTATGGCACTATAGACTGTTTTACGTTACAGCGCTTTATAGTTTAAAATACTTCTATTTTTATATCCTGTAATGGTCGAATGGTGAAGTAGCATTGATCACTTTGAGGGGGGATACATTTTGTCCCCACCGGGGATAAAAATAATTCAGCAGAGGCAGGGATATGTAGACTAGAAAGGGCGCAGGGCTCCGCCAGAGCTCTGACTGCTGTCTATCATTATTAAATTGAGACAGTTTCATGACCGGTTAAAAACGTCTCGCTAGTCCAATAATAAATATAAAAATAATAGTCCAATTCTGTGTTTTGGTACAGTTGGTTTTAACACCTGATGCGAAGTGTAATAGGTGTCACTTAGTGTCACTTTTTCACTATGAAGGTTAAACTCTGCAATTTATCTGCGGTTCACATGTATGCGTGAACTGTGGTGGTCCGTTACACTGTAGGCTTATCATCTTTTGATATATATTATGTAGAAAACATTACACTTAATAATGTTTGTATCCATAACATGACTGTATTATTGTAGAAATTAGCAGTAGCCTATGTAAGTCAATCCTATAATTTTTTACTTGGGAGCAAAACATGCTTCTTGGGGAAAAAAAGTGACCATAAGCCCTGTTCATTGGCCTACTGATTAAACAACTGGACTTTGGGGTCAAGTGTAGTCTATCTGGGTCCATGTCCCGGATGTGAAAGCCCCCTTACTGGAATACTTGATATAATGATTTTGTATTTTGAATTGCCACCAAAATTTTGTGATTTCCTTGCTATAAATATAGCAGTTTTTACAATAAATTGGTGCCTAAAAATTTATCAGAATGCAGGAATTGAAATCTTTTACCCTCAAAATTTCCTCGGGGAGGACGCCCAGTAACCTGACTCCGCCAGATGGATTGCTTCGCATTTGCTCGGCATATCCATCTGGGAACTTTCCGTTGGAGAACTTTTGGGAAGGGTCGAAAATACTGGTTAGCTGATTGGATAAACCAAATCAAATCAACCAATCAGATCAAACTCTTGCCAAAACCAGTCGGGAGAAGAGCAAAATTTACAGATGACCCACTCTTTATTGAGAAGAGCAAAAACATCTTTTCCTCCTTCCCGATTGACAGGTGGGTGTGTAGCCATGCCCTAAAGCTTCCCCTGCTTTATTGTCTATTTTAAAATAAATGGGACCAAAATGTATGCCGTATTGAAGAAGACTTGAAACTAGCGATTGAGTCCATAAACTCATTATAAAAATGTTCACTGAGGTAATTAATAGAGAGAGAGAGAGAGAGAAGTAGGCTCATTTTCTCATAGGCTTCTATAGAAACAGACTTCTTTTTGGAGCCAGTGGAGTCGCCCCCTGCTGGAAATTAGATTGAATGTAGTTTAGTTTTTATCGGCTGAGATGGACGGGATAGCGCTGTAGTGTTAAAGTGTTTATAATGTATAAATTAGCCTAGCAACTAGCAGACTTGCTTATAGCTTAATCCTGCCAGAACGCCACGGTAAATTTCAGCCTGAATGCACATTTGTTCAGCCCAACATTGCTGAAACAGAGCTGCTAATATTAGTAGTGTGAGCAACAACTTAGCGGACTGCCGAGTTGTGTGTGTGTGTGTGTGTGTGTGATCAGAGATCAAAGGAGAAACGTGACTCTCACAATGGGCCTCATTCACCAATATCTTCCTAAGTTTTCTCTTAAATATGTAAAGAAAGATGTGTAAGAAAGTTTCTAAGAGAAGTGTACGTCGGATTCATGACGTGTTCTTAAACAGCAGATTTGTTCGCACCTGTGTTCTTAGGATTGATGAATCCCACGCCTTCGTAACTAAAAGCACGTGTGAGTTGTTCCTAATTAGCATAAGATAACGCCCCGCAAATTCCCATATAAGGACATGAAACTTCCTGTGCACCTCCTGGGAGACTGCGCGTATTAGAGATTGTCGGAGCGGCAGTGGAGAAAGTACTGAATCTCAGTACTTAAATAAAAGTACAAATAACCAGAGACACATTTACTTTAGTAAAAGTAGAAGATGTCCACTACCACAAACAAGGCCTGGCTTTTAAAAAGAAGTTCCTATCCTAACCAGCATAAAACGGAAATGTGTTGTTAGAATCGGAATGCGGTTGGTTTTATTCATGGATGTATTTTTATTTTATTTTTATTTTTATTTTTATTTTTTTTACTTTAACCATGCAAGTAAGCAAATAAAGTGTGTGAAGCAGCACAGATGGGGAGATGTGAAGAGGTCCAGCCAAATAAATAAGATATGAGCGCGTCTTACGCAGCCGGGCAGAGGAGTAAATGACGCTGTGGAGAGAAATAGATGGCAACTTTGATTTAAAAATGGGAATAATAAAAAACAAACATTTTCATTTTCACTTTTACCGGAGGCTGTATTACCGAGGGTCAGCGGCGCTGCGCCTGGGCTCTGGAGCACCGGAGCCGGCTTGTATCAGCGGTGCCCCATATATATCTACGGCAACCAAACTTCAATGGTGAGACAAACGTGTGACGGTCAGGAAGACGTTTTGGCAGGGGGAAAAACTGATCAGAAAATGTAACAGAACATTGTAGAAATGTAGTGGAGTAGAAAGTATAGATAACTGCTGCAAAATGTAACAAAGTAAAAGTCAACAGTATGCACTATTGAGTCTACTTAAGTAAAGTACAGTTACGAAGAATTTGTACTTTGTTACATTGTACCACTGCATTTTGGCCATATAAATGGCGATCAATCACCAAATAACGCAGGATTTAATCAGTTTAATTGCTGATGTAAATTGCAGTGTTAGTGTTTTTTTTGCATAATATGATTTTTTTTTCAACAAATGATCAGAAATACATTACAGTACAATACTATCGTTGTAAACAACTGTAGAATTAAATAAAATGCAGTAACCAATCATTTGGAGCAAATTGTCATCACTCAAATGTGCGTAAGAGTGCTTTTCAGTGTTCATAGATTTTGTTCTTAGCTAAGAACAAATCCAAGTTAAGAAAACATTAGTGAATGCCAGAATCTTCGTAAAAAGTGCGTAAGAAGGGTTTAAGAACACATTTCTTCGTAAGAACGGTTGGTGAATGAGGCCCATTGAGCTTAAATGGAGTTGAATATTCGGGTCCAGCCGTAATAATGTCTATTCATTGATTCACTCATCTACCAGAATCTATTTGAATTTTTCAAAAATGCTTCTCATGGAAAATATTGATATATGCGATTCATTTCGATTAATTAATCACAAGGCATTTAATTAATTAGATAAATATTTTAAACTCTTTACAGCCCTAGTTGTCACATTGAGAATGGTTGCTCACGCTCACCCTCCTGTCCACTCATATTTATCGACATGAATCCCAATTAGTTTGATTTGTGGGACGGCATTATCTCCTTTCCTTTCATAAAAGGTAATACCGCAGCAGCCTGCAGTGAAAAGTTGAGACCGACTCAACTTCTGGAGAAACGCAACCCCACTTCACTGGCGATCAGACTTTAAGGTGGTGTGAGAGTCCTGTACAGTAAAACAGGAAACATCACTGCCTCTATTCCTGCCACAAGAAAGTTTTAAATCACCAAACACAAGCACTGAAATGCCCGGGAGTTGGTGGAAGAGCTGAATGTTTGCCAAACAACACGAGCAAGCACAGTCGATCGTCTCGCTCGTCTCTTTTCTTTCGCTCTCTGTATGTGAAAGAAGCTGCCTTCATGTGCGTTCGGAAATGACGAGATCTATGGAATCTGATGGAAAACAGTCACTGTGAAATATAAAGTCTACTTGCGCTACATTGGGGGGGTTAAAGAACACAACAGGACGTCACAAAAAGGGCTGTTTCAGTGACACTCCCCCCGCTGCACGACCCTGCGGATGCTTTTGTTGGTCTGAACGCAGCTTTAGTTGGACCCTTTTGGTGTCCTAACCACTGACCATTCACTGCCATCCTATTTTGTTGAACTTGTAGTTTTTGTAACACTCCCTTTGTGGCTCTAATGCACATACGTATGTCAAACTCAAGGCCCGCGGACCAAATCTGCCACTCGCAGATTTGGATCCGGCCCGCATATCCATTTAGGTTCACAGTACATTTTGGCCCACCTAGTTGTTGTCGCTTTTTCCCGAAGTTTTTGTCACTTTTGCCGATGCTTTTTTCAGTGTTTTTTGCACTTTTTCCAATGTTTCATTGGTGCCTTTTCAACATTTTTTTGTTGCTTCTGCCGACATTGTTTTCCCATGTTTTTGTTGCTTTTGCAACCTTTTTTGGCGATTATTTTCTTTGTTTGTTGTTGTTTCTGTTGTTAATTCCAATGTATATACACACACACATCACACACACCTCAAGCTTTGTCCTTCACCTACTGCTCTCTCTGTGTTGCCGTTTTCCAAATCCCTTCTCTTCTGGAAACAACAACAAACTTCAAGCTAGCCAATTTGGATGGTACAACAAGACAGACCTGTTTCTTTCTTTCGGGGAATGACTGTAAAGATTTACAAAGAATATGTTTAGGGCATTTCCTCACTAACTGGGAGGTTTTGGGAGCGATTGGTGGAATTACTGTGGACAAAGTACACACGGAGATACACTGGTAAGAGCCAATGAAGTTTAACCATGTATCCAGCTATTTAAATAGATCACGTTATGTGTATATATCTGTATTGTGTCAACAGTTAACTTCATTTAACATTGTATGAGGGGTTTTCTTTTGCGGGCTGAAAATGTTCCACCAAAAAAAGTTCCTACCCGAGACTATTCTGCAGAGCCACTGTCGCTGCATCCGGAGTTTAGAGAGGAAGATTGTAATTTATTTATTTAAAGAAATGCAAACGACCCAGAGGTTTGTTTTTCTCTTATCCCAGAATATATGTAAGATAATTTATTTAATAAGATTAAGATTAATTATTAATAATAATTTATTAATTTAAGATAATATTTATACATATACATTAGACAAGTACCTATATAGTAAGCACTATATTAACTCCTCCTTTCATTGGCAGTTTCTAATTGAACGACCTTGTATGTAATGCACAAAATGACACAGTGTACTGACATAATGCACAACCCAAATAGCCTATGTGTTGCACAACTAACTTATTACACAACCCCAACAATGTGTGGTGTAGCCAGACATTAATCCATAGCACTGTGGAGATAGAGCTGGTAATGCAAGACTATTTAGAAGGTTGTGATTGGATGATAGTGGGTGTAACTGTTGGAATTATGAATGAACTATTAACAGATGAGCTAGGACATCTGTGAATACAGATATAAAGTATGCATCTCTTTATTTTAGACACAGTTCCCCAAAATATCAGCCTGACGCGTTTGTTCTCTCTGGAAACTTTGGAATCAGAAACACTTACACAGCAGCGGACGTATCAAAGACACATGGACGATTACGTAGATACAAGGGTCATCACTAAACAGCTCTAGAAATCTACTGTATCCAATCAACCTTAAAATGGTCTGATACAGTACTTTTTTACACATTTCTCCAGCCTATAACCTCCAATCAGACACCTCATTGAATGAGCCGTCAGCAGCAACGTCTTATCTTTTATCTGTGTTACTGAGGGCTGCAACACATACACACACGCACACACGCGCGCGCACACACACACACACACACACACACACACACACACACACACACACACACACACACACACACACACACACACACACACACACAAACACACATTTACAGAGAGTTAAAGTGAGAGAGAGCAAGAGGGGTGCAGCAAAAACAGACCCAGATACAGTCAAGAACAGAAAAGAAATTGTATTTCTTTTCATAATAATAGGCCTATATTTTTGTACAGCAGTAATTTCCATTTTTATTGAATTTTATTTAGACACTCTGGTAATACTAGTAAATAAGATAAGATGCATTAGGGTTTCCCAGTTTTCTGATGGACTTAAGTGATAAAATTGTATTAGGGGGTGCACCTTGGTAGCTGTGTGTTTAATGTGAATGTCATATAAGTGCAATGTCCTGGGTTAGATTCTGGCCTTGGGACCTTTGTTGCATGTCATATCCCTCAAATAAAGGCACAAATGCCCAAAACAATAATCTTTAATATTGTATTAGTTGAGCAGAGCCACAGTCCACATTGTGGATTCAGCTTTGTATATTCCTGCCAAAAATGCCAACAAAACAAACAACAAATTTGAATATCTAATAAGACCAATCCCATCCCAAACTGCTCCCATACAACCAGACATAATGCAACTGCACAATCGAAAAGACAGGTGGATCATATCAAAAATCCTCTCAGATGTCAGACATGGGCCTTTCATTCACTGCATCGGCAGCTATCATCGACAGAGACAGTTAGGGATAAAGTTAGGAAATGAATACCCACCATCAGAATGAGAGGGGATCACTGAGAGTGACGCAGGAAAGGAGAGCATGAGGAGGGGAGAATGGAGCGAGATAAGGAGAGAATAGAGAGAGAGCTGTAGGGAGAGGAAGAGTGATGACAGGACTATGAAGTTTGACAGGAGAATGAACATGACTACACTGCAGAGCCTGTCCATGAAAAGACCTGAGGCGTCTGTCAGATTGGTGATTTTGTGCCCATCTGCACAATGTTCCAATCCTGACCAACTGGATGGATGCCAGTTTAGGAGGACAGGAGGTGATAGTGTGTATGTGTGTGTGTAATGGACTGTAAATGTAAATTCACTATATTGATATAGCACTTCCCTTCTCTTTTTTGAACAGTTTTTATTGATTTTTTTATTGCAATTACAACTTTTAACAGTTATCGACTTAGTCTTAATGACTACTCAAAGCAATTTCTACATAGTACAGGAACCATTTACCGTTCACACACATTCATACACTGATGGCCGAGGCTGCCATACAAGGTGCCACCTGCTAATCAGATAAACATTCACACACCGATGGCAGAGCATCGGGGGAAACTCGGGCTTCAGTGTCTTGCCCAAGGACACTTTGACATGAGACTGCAGGGCCAGAGATCAAACCACCGACCTTCTGATTGGTAGGCAACCGCTCTACCACCTGATCCAAAGCTGCCCCCGTGTGTGTCTGTGTGTGTGTGTGTCTGTGTGTGTGTAGAGAGAGAGAGAGAGAGAGAGAGAGAGAGAGAGAGAGAGAGGGATGTAAAGATAGTTCTTTGTAGAGATCAGAGGCCATGGAGGGACTGTGTCTGCTTGGCTCACACAGTCAGAGAGCGTTGCCAGTCATGGCCACATCAAAGCTCTGCCTGCCTGCCACCACAGAGAGCAACCCCGTCTGCTTCCGGAACACACACACACACACACACACACACACACACACACACACACACACACACACACACACACACACACACTACACTTGTAGAAACGTGAGCAGTCACTTGCACTAGCTGGCTAATGTCCTAGACTAACCACTATTAAGGCTACATTTACATTACTACATTTAGGTTTAAAAACTAATATATTTTGCTACCTTCCCCCCTCTCATTCCCCCTTCTCTGGTGTTTCCCCCTCTCATTCCCCCTTCTCTGGTGTTTCCCCTCTCATTCCCCCTTCTCTGGTGTTTCCCCTCTCATTTCCCCTTCTCTGGTGTTTCCCCCTCTCATTCCCCCTTCTCTGGTGTTTCCCCCTCTCATTCCCCCTTCTCTGGTGTTTCCCCCTCTCATTCCCCCTGCTCTGGTGTTTCCCCCTCTCATTCCCCCTGCTCTAGCGTTTCCCCCTCTCGTTCCCCCTGCTCTGGCGTTCCCCCCTCCCCCACTCCCTCTCATTCCCCCTGCTCTGGCGCTTCCGAGCATAAACCGGAGACATTTGGAAACTCTTCTGACCCTTTTTGGTTTGGACTCTGCGGGGCTGTGTTGCAGTCTCAATGGCCGCAAACGAAGACCTTTGGCAACGCCGACACTGACGCCAATGTTTCTCCTCCTGATTGGGTCTTATCGGTCATGACGTCTCGCTCTCTGAGACTAAAGCTACTAATGTTACCATGGCAACTACCAGCAGCAGGCGGCGTCTCCACGCTGCCTCCTGTTTATGCCCAGTATACCAGAATGTTGATGAGATATGAGGTTTGGATGTTAGTTTAGACAGACATTAGTTCTTCTACTGGAGATAAAAACTCGGAGATCGCTTTTGGCTCAAAACTCCGCTTAAAAACCAAAATGTAGCAATGTAAATGTAGCCCAAGTTGCGTTTCAACCGCAGGAACTTTCCCGCAGAACTAGAAACCCATTGTGTTTGGACCAGGGTCCAAATTAAGTTCTGGGGACATTTTCCAGGGCCTTTTTACTCCCCTAAAGGTCCCTGATTGGAGGGTAGTAATTTCTGAACCTTACAAGAACCTTTGGAGTGATGTTTGCGGATGACTGTGGCTGATTGGTCAAATACACAGCCTGGTTCAACTTGGCATGGGTGGAGCCAGACGTTGTAAAGATTCATGGTTCAGCCCAAATCTAGAGTCGGGGTCCGGGGGCATGCTCCATCTATGGCAGCTATATGCACAATTTTTCAAGCCATTTCATAACAGAATGCCTAAAAATCTTCACATAATTTAGGTAAACACATTTTTCAACATTTCTTTTGCTTTTTACAACTTTTCTTGACACTTTCTATTTTTTTGGACGCTTTTCTATACATTTTTAGCACTTTTCCACCATTTGTGGCGTTTTTGCCACTTTTTTTCAATCTTTGACACTTTTTTTTTACATCCTATTTTAAATCTTATTCTCCTCCATCTGTCTGATACCAGAACACAACAAATGTTGTGACCATTTTAGGATGGGGGGGGAGAACATTTCTTTTTGTTTGATAACATTAAAAGCTAATTTAGGTGTTGCTGAGTTCCCGACTCATCAAAAAAAAAACAAAGACGAAGAAAAAAAAAATCACGCTAGTCAGCGGCCACACTGAACTGCTAAAAACAGGTGAACAAAGTGGAACATTTAGCAGCTAAATAGACAGATATTTCCCTCAGGAGTTGGTAGAGACTGGAAACGGTGAATACTGGACTTGCAGTCATCAGGTGGACACAAACATTGACTCCAGATGAATGATAAGGTAGCTCTAAAATAACAATGTGCCCACTTTGTTATCTGATTTATCTTCAGACAGACATTCTGAATGGAGTTAGTGGAAGTCTTTTGCTGATGATCTTGAAGGACTAATTATGAAGTCAATTTCATATTTTGGAGGGGCGTTAGCTTTAGTACAAGGGTTTGAATAAAGAAATCTGAACTGTTCGGGTACGTATTGTTTCGGTTCATTTTAGTCTTAAAGATTTCAGTCAAAAGACTTGGGGGGGGGGGAGCCTTGTGCCATGGTAAATGGTGCATGGTATGCATTGATGAGGTGTCGAGTGCAGCTGTCAGTTATTTTGTGGAATGAAAATTTACATTTAATGCATTCCTTTGTTTAATTTTCTATGTATACAAATAGACTTAGAAATGCCCTGCTGTCTAAAATGTGTGATTCTTTTTTTGGTGTAAACATGGCACTTATTTCTGTTTCCCTACATGCATTTCTTTTTTATTATTAATATTAGTATTATTTTTATGAACTCTTTGCACACTAACACTTAAAATGTATTTTGTACGTGGATTTTGTACGTCTACATTAGTGTATATACTTCAGTTGTGTTTTTCATATAAGCCGTTACATGTTTCTACCACACCCTCACATGTATTTTTGTATTTCTTCAATGTAATTTGTTTTTATGTCCTGTGAAACAAATAAACTAAACTAAACTTCTCCCTGCAGCGTGTAAACACCCTCTCCATCCAGATTCAGAACTAAAGCATTGGGCGGTTTATATAGAAAGATATGCAGTCATAGAGGATGCCAGGTTTCAGCATATAATTAAAATAACGTTACTTGAGCCGCACTATAATAGTGTTTTTTTTTTGTGTAGTTTGGGTTATGCTGCACATAATGCATTTTATTTGTATTAATTGTTTAACAACACAGTGGCACTTTTCCTTTTGATACAAAATCCAGCCATAGTCATTTTATTTAAAATACTGCACTTTCATTTCAAGTGGAAATACTTTTATTTTCATTAAGAACTGACATATATGATATAGGTAGGAAAGGTAGAGATTTTGCTGTTAATTAATTCTTTAAAGTTAGTTACCTGTTTTTTTTATCTTAACTACCTTTGACTCATTGGAAGCCCCTTTTGGGAGTGTTGCCAATTTTATTAAATTTCCTTTTCTCCAGTTTGTTTTGTATTTATTGATAGGCTTAGAATTTGTATTTTTTATTTTGGGATATTTAGCAATATGGAGCAAAATGTAGTTTGTAGCTAAATCGCTGAATTTGGTCACTCAAGTACATACTACTAAACAACATCTGTTTCTGTTATCAGTGGTTCTTCAATGGGGCCCATTTTTCCTTAAAATAAAGTAAATAAATAGTAAATGTATTTAGCACACACTTGCAGAACACTATATCTACTTTAGTGGGGTTTACAGTAAAACGTTCTGAGAAGTAGCGAGTCTGCCACTATGTCAAGACCCACGATAGGCTACATGAGAAAAACAAAATCAAAAAGTCCAGTATTATACAACATTGTGATCTATATCTAGGTGAGGTATTTAAGCAGAGTGTTTGAGAGATTTAGAGGTTTAAATCTTGTCTAAATCAATTCAGACTCATTGGGTGGGTCAATGCTTTCCTGCCCCATTTCCAGAACACAGTGTCCAGATGCAGGAAGCTAATAGCTCATATCAATCACAGCCCAAACGGGTTCCATGGCACTGCCATTGATTGTCAGTCAGCAGCAGGATGAATGGCATCTCTGTAATGTTGTGGAGACCAAGCCAACAGTGTTTGTGTAGATAGAGGAGTGACACGGCCAGAGGTCCTGAAAGCTTTATTGCCCAATGTTTATAGTCAATCACTCACATTGAGTATACTGAAGAACTAGTATAGTAGGGTGTAGAGAAAAACAAAAAACCCTCCATTTGTGACCAAAGTCGTAATATCTCTCTATAACTATATCTCTCTCATCCAGCGCCGGCCCGAGGCATAAGCGAACTAAGATAACTGAACTACGAACTACCGCTGACCTGACGGAGAACCATGGACCTGGTGTTGAGGAACTCTGATGCGGCTCAACACATCCACTAAAAGCCGCTGATACGACCGAACTGTGACGGAGCTGCTTTAACAACTAACAATCGCCGCTCTGTAGCATGGAGCTCCTCTTCAATGTTTACTACTACGATGGAGCATGCTACAGGTATGCTACACTATGAGACCATGGGATGTTAATGTACGTTACTCAGCAACAGGTGAAAATAGGGGCAAGGTTGCGCGACTAAAGTCAAAATGAATTTAACTTTTACTGAGGAACAAGAAGTGAATTACCTGTATGTGTGAAAACCACTTTATCTCACGCATCAGTTTAGTTGTTGTTGAATATATAGCATAATTATATAATTTGTTGAATATATAGCATAATATCATTTTGTCATTCTTTCACGGAGGGCGCCAATACAATGGTAGGGAAAACACTCAAACCAATATATTTCCATAAAATTGGCATGAATAATCCTAATGGTATACATGCCCTGTGTGTGTGTGTGTGTGTGTGTGTGTGTGTGTGAGATCTTGTCATTTATTTGTCATCTGCAGATTGATCTTAAGTAGGGGGGGAATCGATTAAAATCATGAATCAGATTTTTTTGTGAAAAAAAATCAGGGATTTTTTTTTGAGGCCATATCGCCCAGCCCTACTTCCTACTAACCCAGAGTATGTCAGGCAGACCCACAGCTGACAACCATGCAGCTAAACTAATTGATGTGGTTGCTGTATGTATCAACATTGTGGCTGCTAACTCTCCCAGACGGGTGGACTTGGACTTAGTCGGCTGATTGTTAACTGTTAATAAGCGGTTAACACGGGCGGGCTATCGGTCAGGAAAAAAAATCTAAATATGCATCCCTATTAGGGTAAATAGATAACATGAAGTCCTGTGGGATAGAACGTGTTGTTTGGCCCTGAAGCCCAAGTAGTTGTGTGAAGTCACTACCTTAATAAATCAAAAAGCAAAACTCTATGAATCTGAACAAATTTAGGTATTGCCCTTCTCCAGCTGACCATCCCCAAAATGCACCAGAATACAGGAAATCACATCTACCAAATTCAAAATTTTCTAGGGGAGCACCCCAGACCCCCCCTCACCGTTTGCACCCACTTTTGCACAAATAGAGCAGGGGGGGTCCTTATGCATCTGTGCCCAGGGGGACAGTAGTTCATAATCCGTCACTGTATTGATACATAACCTCACTGTATTCATTTATAATGTAACATTATAGCGGGACATTTGTGTCAATAATCGTCAAGCACAGGTGACTCCGCATGGTGGGAGGGAGGCCCCCAAATCAAATTCTGCTTAGGGCCCCCAAAAGGCTCGGGCCGACGCTGCTCTCAACTATCAGATGGATGCCATGATTTGTGGTTTTGAGTGAAATGTCACAGCACCTGTTGGGTTCATGTGGCACTCAAGATGAATTGTAGTAACTTTGGTCATCCCTTAACTTTTAATTTAGCATGATCATCAGATCTAAACCTGTTTTTGGCCAATACTTTGGTTTGTGACTAAATACTGTACCTGCAAAAATTAGTAACATTACTAACGTCATACTGTGTTTACTACTCTTTAGCAAATGTTACTGTGCTAACACGCTAAACTGAACACAGAAAAAACACATTCTTAGCATTAGCATGTTAGCATTGTGAGCATGTTAGCATGTCGATGTTAGCATTGGGCTAAAAGCATCACTATGGCTATGTAGAATACCGATCTAGCAGCTAGTCATGGCGAGATGAAGCATCACGAAGCATTGAAGCTTTCCAGCAAATTGGTTCGCAAATGGTTTCTCGAGACTTCATTTGCTCCCAACACCACCTGTTGGTCAAAGAGTGTAAAACAGGCAAATATATTACACATGATCCATGTGATCTGTCATACACTGGAGCAGAGACAGGTTTTGACTGTATTTTGCGCCAGTAAAGACATGGAAATAATGATGACGAAAAAAACAATTTCCATGTAATCCATTTATATCAATGTAGTGTGTATTTTAATTTGGTATAATATAATCAACATAACTGTATAATAAACTGATTTCCTTGAAAGCAATGCAACTATCAAACGTGTGTAAATCAATCCTTTTGGTCATAATATAATAATAGCAGGAGGGGCAATATTAGTATTTTATTGCATTACCAACCAGAGTTTTTTCTCTTTTTTCTTTTGTTTTTATAAATGAATTCATTGTGATTCACAAGAAACAGGACTAGGTCAAAACCTGGTATATGGCTGGGCCGTGTATGGTCAATATGCTTAATTGTGGCCAAAATGTTAGAGGGATAGTCAGCGGTGGTGTCAATAATGTGAATATAGATATTAAATGTTCATCTGTAGTCGTTCTGGCCCATAGTATTTTTAACGCCATCGCGATATGAACATGCACAATGAACACATCGCTTAAGACTGCCTGAGACAAGATGAATTAGGAAAATCCTTATATTTAGGGATGGGTTCCGAAACTAGGTATGAAACGAGCCCTGGGGCTAAAACTGTAGTATTTATAATCATCATGTCGGGACTGAGGCCCTACACATACACAAACACACACACACACACACACAATGGTGCATAAATCACCCGTCGCAACGCACACAGTGAATATCCGTAGTAAGAGGGAGACTCCAAACGGGAGAACCCTGAACTGATAATGATGGCCTTCGAAGGCAAAACGAAGAAACTGCCTGTGGTGAAGCACAATGGGAACATGAAAATAAGCATCCTTCAAATCGATGGATGTGAACCATTCCTTTCTGGCAACAGCACAAAGAACTTCTGCTGTACATAATATGTGGAACGGCAGCACTTTTAAAAATGTGTTAAGTCCCGTTAGATCCTGTTACGTGTACTGTAAGACCCGCTGTGTTTTAATGTGCTGGGGAGTAATGGTCAAATGAAGCTTCGCGATCCACTGTCTTTAATTTCTCAGCTCACTAGACTCTGTTCAAAGAAAAATGTTAAAGGAATGGCAATTCAGTGTGTTTTCACTTCATTTGACCATCACTAGTGCTGGGTAATGTAATTTTTCCCACCGTGCGCTACATTCATATCAATGCGACAAACCTTACAAAAAGCATGGAGGTTGTCGATATGACTAGGTAAGATGCATGTAAATTGTTGAGCCCAACACTGTTGAAATTTACAGCTATATTTCTTTCGGTAACACCGCCTTCACCTGCCATTTCTTTTTTAATTGGCTCGCTTTTGGGTCTGGACTTTTCGCAAAGCTTGCGCAAAGATCAACTGCGCTACAAGGCTACAAGCACTCAACATTGCACGAGCATTTCAAACCAATTTGATCAAAGAAAAGATTTGGAAACATGTCTTCCATCATATCACAGCCAGAACACAGATCGAAGGACTGGACTGTAACCACTAACTGTCAGCATTTTCACCACCCAGCACCCACACGCCCCTTCATAGACCCTCACGTCTCTGTTTGCCGTTTACGGGTTTCTCTATTGATAATTGATAATCTCATTTTGTATTATTTTGTTTTAGCGATTTGTTGTGTTCCATAATGATCCATCTGTGAATGGCTTTGATGTCTGAAGAAAAGGAGCGTGGTGGTAAAGAAAAGTCTTTTAACTAAGCCGACCCTTAATATTTGTACTTTTCCTTTTTTACATAAACAAACTGAAACTCAACTGAAATAGCAAATACAGTGAGAACATATTCAAACAATACATACCCTTCTCATCTCAGTGCCTGCTGTAAGGCTGTCTGACGCCGCGAGCGGCATCAGGCCAGCGCAGAACATGCAGGTGAATGGTTCCAGTAATCCTACTGCTCTGAATTGTGACAAAAGTGACAAAATAACGCCATCATGTTCCTATTTACATGTTGTGATTTGTAGAGTCACAGCATGTACAAAAAACAACGTAACATGAGACACAGACATCTTCTAACCGTAAACAAACTGGGAACTATATTCTCAGGCGGAAGAATATAGTACTTGGGCGGAATGATTTGCTTTGCAGCAATTCGGAGCAGTAGGATTACTGGAACCATTCACCTGCATGTTCGGTTACGGTGAATAAGCTAAATTCCCAATAAGTCAGCGTGTTCCTTTAAGGAACAGCTCAGTGCTTAGTGTGTACATGAGAGAGAGAGTGTAAGTCAAAATTCTATTTAATATAAAACTAAACTAATTGTTTCTGATAGCTGAATTTGAGTCACTCTCCTTCACCTTTTGTACCAATTCCTGTGTATATGATGCATACTTGTGTAGCCTGTTGGGACTTATTAATTATTGTTATATATTTAGGTATTAATTACCATTATTTAAAATAACTTTTCCTCTGTTGCCATCATCAGGTCAAAAGTAGTTTTTTTGCCCACTACTTTGGTTAATGACCAAATTCTAATTCAGCTGGACTTTATGCTTAGTGCTAATTACCAAATTTTAGGATTCTTTTTTAACATTCTAAACTAAGATGGTGACTGTTGTACATTACCTGCTAAACATCAATATGTTCACAATGTCATTGTAAGCATGTTGGCTATAGCTAGCATGGCTGTAGCCTCATTGTACTGTTACCAAGCTTCAAGTTGATCTGAACTTGGTAGGGGTTTGTAAGATAACTACAT
The DNA here is from genome assembly GCF_010015445.1 of Perca fluviatilis. Classification (NCBI taxonomy): domain Eukaryota; kingdom Metazoa; phylum Chordata; class Actinopteri; order Perciformes; family Percidae; genus Perca; species Perca fluviatilis. The sequence continues at coordinate 6,787,402 of NC_053118.1, read as the reverse complement.
TGGGGGTAGAGATAAATACAAAAATAGGGTTCGAAGTATGTTCACGGCTCGCACACTCATCAGCAGGCATAGTTGGTGTAATATAATATAATAGAAAAAGAATATGGTGCACAGTTCTTTTGGAAAACATGTTTCTTCTAGCACATTTATCTCGTTAACATAAATAATACCAAATGCATTGAACAATCCATTATTTGTGATTAAAAAAATGGTTGTTGGCAATGTATTAGCAACCCCCACTGGCTTCCGTTCCTCAGACCCTGACTACTATGTCAAAAGCTTATCCTTTTCCTTGATCATATCTTTTACTACACATCTAGTAGTCTCGCATTGCCACACCTATCTCCACAGCGCTGCGGAGGAAGGAACATTCCTGGATGGGAGAAAAATGTACTCTGGTTTATTGGCATTTCTTTAAACCAATCAATTGGGCGGACAGAGCGACGGTGCCTCTGCAAAATAGCCTCGGGAAGGAACTTGTTTTGGTGGAACGTTTCACCTGTTTAGAATAATCACTCCGATTTAGGTAATCTCAGATTCTCTGGAAAGCTGTCAGCCGTGCATGCTGGAAGCTGAGCAGGTACACAGGCAGTGGAGCATTTGCTTGTGTTTTGCAGTGGAGGGAAGGGTGGCATGTTGATTTGATTGGGGATTAAAGGTCATGAAGAAGTATTTAAACGCTCCTGCTCAACTTTGGCTAATCATTCCTCCACAGCTGTGAGTTGGAGGAGTCGGCAGCGCTCTCAGATCACCGTTGTCACAGTGTGTTGTCTCCCACTTTGCGGTGACAGAGCCTTAGCCACCCAGCCAGTAATCCTCTGCAGCAAAGTTTGAGTAAGCTGACGGCATGGAAAAAGATAAATAAGGATTTTCATTTTTTACCCTGTAATGAAAAACTGCATTGCACTCTCTCCTGGCAACACTTATCTCCAATACAGTTTTAGATATTCCCATAATGTAATTAACCACAATGCACCAACACTTTCACCTTGGGTTATACACTCCAAACACCTGAAATTTATTTAAAATAATGATTTCTTACTTCCAGACATTTAATAGCTTCCCAGCTATTTCACCAGTGCCAGGAGTAAGTAACACATCTATACACACAAGAAACTTCTCCCATTTAGAGAAGAGAGATTGAGGACGTCAGTGACAAATGTCTTGCATTAACTTTGTTGTTTATTTTCCCCCCGGAAGATGTGAAATAACCCTATTAAATCAAGTAGTCACTTGGCCATTAATCTCAATGCAGCTGACTAGTCCCTCAAAGCTAATGGGGTTTAGAATTTGCATGAGGCGAGTTTACCCACAAAGCTTCGCCTAAGAGGATTGCTGTTCAGACAGAGAGCTTATTGTCACACTTGTTCATAGACATGGATTAACGATACTAGGCCCAAAGAACTCCACTAACTGTGGCAGCAGCTCACAAGTTCCCCCTTCACTGGCTCAGATCTCTGTTTCAGAGGGACGGAGATTCAGATTCAGTCTGCGGCATGCACGGCAAAATCCCTCATATTTGTTTAATTTATACAAGTACTTGTCCACTGCCAGTTTGTTAAGCATCCATCAAAATCAAGTCCTCAAGCATATCATGGTTGTTTAAAAGGTAAAGGCAAAGCGAGGTATGATGATTGTTTTTACATCACTGAAATGATTCCCCAACACTTACCTTTCTGTTTTTTTTCTTCTTTTTTGTCATATCATCGCAACGTGGCAGCACTCCTGAATTCCCGCTCTGTGTTGTCAACTTAGCTTTTTACATCATTTGAATAAGCCTCTTTTAGTGCGAGTGTGTGTGCTGTGTTTCATAGTTACTAAAGCAGCTTTGGAGTCTAAATATAACATGTATCCCCAGCATTAATTCTTTAATATTTATCAGCAGGAAAAAGGTGCTTGAAATGTGGCTTACATCCGTTTTTAAAATTCAGTAGGAAAACAGCGAAAAGATACACAAGTTCTGCTCAAGTTCTGACAGTTTGATTAACACACACACACGCACACACGCACACGCATGCACGCACACACGCACACTGCTCCTTCAGGGCAACACAAATCCTTCAATATCTTTTGGGAAAAAACGATCTTGTAGACCGCTGTCCACATTGTGTTACTGAACCACAGTGTGAATTACAATCTAATATAATCTGAGCACTGACTCCCACTTGCATGATAGCTGCTCGAGAGTGACAATAGGCTGTTATGATACAACATCAGAAGTAAACAGTTTATTCCCTTGGCGGGTCAGCGATGTGTCACATCATAGTCACAGTATAATCCACCTCTACTGGGGAACAAAATGATAAAGCAATGCAAACAGAGTTTTTAAAGGCACTAAATCGTTACACATTCTTTTGTGTTCCACCTATCCATCCATCCATCCACTCCCCATACTCGCTGATTTCTTTTTAGGGTCACAAGGGAAATAGAGTAATACACAGACTTGTGAGCATTTAAAGGCCGACAGCTCAGTGAAGACTGAACTACTGATCAAAGTGTTTTTGTCTCATTCTGTTGTGGCATAAGAAGAGCTATGAAGTGGAGCGCACCAGACACCTGAAAGGTCTGTCCAGAGATCCAACAGGGGAACCCTAAGGGGTCTTTGCACAGTTTTATGGCATAGTCACTACAAGTCTTAGCTAGTAATCTTATTAATTACTGTTACTTCAAGATAAGTTGTGTCAGATATACCATCAAATGGCATGTCAGTGATACTATACATGTTCGTTTTGGAAAATTTTGAATTCTGGAACACAAGAGACCTGTTCTTGTCATGCCATGTCGAATTAGCTATTAGCCGTTCCTGTAATCCTGCTACACTTTAAATGTGCAGTAGGTAAGACTTATAAAACTAAATTTCTGTCATATTTGCTGAAAAACTGACCCTATGTTCCAGTAGAACTACATTAAGCAGGTAATGTAAATCCGGCTCCTACAGCCTGTAGTGCGATTTGCAAAAATCCACAGCTCCCTGTTCAGATGCCCCAATCAGGGCCAGGGGGGGTGTCAATCATTGCTCATTCACACGCATTCATTCTCCTTTGTGGGGGAGGGGCTTATGAGACCGTTTTGGGCTTTAGCGGAAAGGGGGTAGGGACTGGGAAGTTGTCTATGTTCAATTTTTTTGACTAAGTCCTGGATCTTCACAATCCTACCTACAGCACCTTTAACCATGGATGGACACACAACAATCACTGAATGGTGAAAGTCTCAACATTAGGGGTTTAACAATTCTCCAAATCCACGATTCAATTAAAAAAAAAAGAATTCCAGCAATGACGACATTGCTACAATAAGAACCACTAGATGTGTTTCTCAGGGTTTACAGGATACTGTAGCATGAGTTTACAGAGGTGCACCTGAACACACCATGAAGGCCTTCACAGGCTTTAATGTTCACTATTTGTTTATTTAATTCAGGGGAAGGCAAAAGTATGCCACACTGGTAACTTCAGGGAAGCAGGAGTTTTTTTCAGTTCTGCTGTTTCTCCGTTATCCCCGACTACGGCAGCGCCCACGCTGTCTGGAAAAGTCAAGCTGCAGGCAACTGGCTAAAAAGCTACAATGTGTGATTTTTTTTGGACATGCACAAGTAGGCAGGGGTGAAGAGAGTGAAAACAACTGAGGGAATCTCCCATAATGCATTTAATTTTGATAGATAATTGAGATCGATCTTTGATTCAAAATCTAAATCGTGACACCCCGACTAAACACTCACTGTCATGTTGAAAAAGACAAGGGTCTTCCTGAAACTTCTCCTAAAAAGTTCGAAGAACACTATAGTCAAATATAGCATTACGATTGCCCTTGAATCAGAACCAAGTACTTAAGACCATGCCATTTAATGTCATGTAAGACCTATGAGAATGTCCATTGTCAACAAAAGTCATCTAAACACCAAATGAGGGAAAATCTGTTGGATAAATGACATTCCTCCCTCCTGTAGAGTTCCACACACTGGGAGAATCTATGACAAGGAGCACTGGAGCTGATCTGAAGGTGTGATGGAACAAAAACCTTACCAAGACTCTTTTACCATTCTAGATTGCTTAGAAGTTTGATATTGATGTGCATGCTCCCCAAATTTCTTATGATTTCGGCCAAAGGTTTCACTTGCTCACACAAAATTCCCGTCATCTAATATGGAGATTGCCACAAAATTAAGTGAAAACATCTAGGAAACCAAGAGAATGAACCTGTTCAATTTGAATGGCCCTATATTCTTTTCTCTTGCGCCACCCTCAGGCCAAACTTCACATTCACTCTGTAAATAACAAAATTGTCAAGATGTTGGTTATTCTAACACTTCTGTATTATGGGCCGTAATATGAATGTTAGAACCTCTTGTGGCCACCAACAGTGCTTTAGTCTTGTTAAACATTCATGTATTGTAAGCTAATTAATTGTGATATTGTATGTTTACTGTTAAGCACACAAGGACATTGGTATTTTGGTGCTCCAAATTAAGACCACACATCAAATAAACTGTTGTCTAATACATGTTGCTTTAATAATATTTCCCTTTATTGCTTCTAGAAAAGGAGACCAATGAGTTGGTATTTATTGAACCAAGTAATTGGTAAATAAAAATGTGATCAGGCTTAAAAACTATTTTCCACTCCAGTGGGCCTTTTATTTCTAATAGAGGTTGACTATAATAAATCACTTTGGGTGAGGAGTGAAGAGATATCTGAAGAGTTTTGGTACAGAGGCAGAGTGATAACTTGGTACAGACTGTTTACTTTCCTCTCTGTCCCAGTCTTGTGTCTGTTAGAAAAATTATGCTTAGAACGGTTTTGCTTCAGTTTCTTTGTTAAACCATTTGCATCCAGACTGCTGTTTTAGTATTTCTGTCTTTCATGTGTTAATCATGAAAGCTGAGTGACCTTGCAAAGAGCACAGGATGTATCCCTGAGGGCAGAACGCATAATGTGGAGGAGATGCCGGGCCTGACCAGAGCTAAGAAGAAAAGCTACTGATCGCATGAACCGAATAACTAACTTGACTCCCAACTCCTTTAAAAAGACACTGTTGTGAACAACCTTCAGTCACTTTCTGTACTTATGCTGCTGTAAACTGACTCTACTTGCTGCAAGTATACGAACTTTGAGAGAACTCCAGTAATTTTGTCCATTCTTTGATAAATAATTATCCTAACAGTGTCGAAGTGCACTCTAAGAAATCTGTGTATTAACGGTTGTATGACTGTATATTTTAACAGATATTGTCCATAGAACGTGATTTACAGTTGTATTTGTTTATTTACATTTTGGATTGCATTATGGGACCTTGAACTGTAACTAATCTGTAATTAACGTAGTCATTAACACCATTATCATTAAAAGGTCCAATGTGTGGGAATTTCTCCCATCTAGCATTGAGATCATATATCGCAATCAGCTCTCTCGCGCCACGCAGTTCAAAGTACGTATTACAGCTATGATAGCCTTCACGCTTCAAAAAGCCGGTCTCTTGCTCTTTTCAATATCCTTTTTCTTTTTCTGGGCGAAGAAGAAGACTCCTGTTTTGAAATTTGGATTTTGAATACGTGTTGTCCTCCATGTTTACTTCTTCAAACTTGCCGGGGCCGGGAAGCGATGATACCCATTAGCAACATTAGCAGCACCTGTGAGTTTATCATGTGACAGCGAAAATGCCAAAGGCGGAGCAGTATGTCCTGTATGTCCCTCACCGGCTAATGTATTTCAAGATGGCGCATGAATATGGAGCGTCTACCCCAGTTCATGCAGATGCAAATGTAAAATTTCAAGCCAATAGGAATTGATGGTGGTGGTAAATATTCATGAAAAAGGACAAGTTTGTGAACGGGCAACACAGATTTTGATAATGAACAACTAAACACGTTACACACTGGACTTTTAAATATTAAACAACACTTTTATTAGTGAGAGTCAAAAACGGCAAAACAAGTGGTGAAGAGTTGAAAAAAAAAAGCATTAAAAAAAGCGTCAAAGGGGTTAAAAAGAAAAAAGAAGAACTGAGTTCTTTTTCACAAGTTTACTAACTGAGCAGCTTTGTATGAGAAACTTTAACAGAAAATGTTCTGTATTTTAACTCTATATACACACAAAATGTCTGTTTTTAATTGCGGGAGAAAGTTTGGGTAATAAGCTGCCAGAACTTTTTCTGTTATTGTGTGTTATTCTGTTGGGAGTGTGGACTCCCCTTCGAATCGTGTTCCCTCCCGTGTGGCACCCTTTACCATTCAGAAATCAGCCATCAGCACACTAAACAAAACAATCAAGTACTACTGCCGTTCTGAAATCCACTAAGCACTTTCTGCACTTTTAAAACTTTTATATTCATGTAATTATTTATCACATTTTTTTATCCCACTGAATGTCGTTTGTCTTGTTGGAATACATCACTAATTTCATTGTATTCCTATGCAATGACAATAAAGGCTTTGTGATTCAGATTGCTGAGATATCAACAGAATCAAACATGTAATCACCACTTGTGGCAGCAGAGGCTGTGGTTTCCGTTTCTCAGTAAAAGTTACATAATCTAGCCTTAAAGCCTCTACTCATGCTCTAAGGCTACATTTACATTGCTACATTTTGGTTTAAAAACGAATATCTTTTGCTACAATTACACCTCGCATTCCCCCTGCTCTGGCGTTTCCCCCTCTCATTCCCCATGCTCTGGTCTTTCCGAGTCCCTAAACTGAGACATTGGGAAAACACTTCTGACCTGTTTTGGTTTGGAATCTGGGGGGTTGTGTTGCAGTCTCAACGGCCGCATAAGGAGACCTTTGGCAGCACCGACACTGACACCAATGTTTCGCCGCCTGACTGGGTCATGACATCTCGTTCTCTGAGACTAAGCTAATGTTACCATGGCAACTACCAGCAACGGGCGGAGTCTGTATGCTGCCTCCTGTTTATGCCTACTATACAAGAATGTTGATGAGGCGTGTTAGTGTAAATGGAGATTAGTTCTTCTACTGGAGCTAAAAACACTTGGGTGCATGGAGATCGCTTTTTAGCTCAAAACTCCGCTTAAAAACAAAAACGTAAATGTAGCCTAAGTCAGAGTTTAGCCTTAGCACAATTCTACTGAAATTCATCACCTAATGTTGATTCATAACTTTGAATACATTTTCATTTGACATTTGATCCACTGGCTGGTTATTTTAGCCTTAATGTATACTGTATATATAATGATAGGCTTTTATAAGTCTCCTTTGGCCCAGCCATGTCTATAGTAGCTGGGGGGTGAGGCGGGGGCGATCTGGGATGACTTGGGTTTGGAGAACTTGAAGGAAATCAATAAGTGACCTAAAGTAGCACAACTATAAAGTACCTATCGTGAAATGTGATTATTGTAACCCTTAGAGTTGAAAATTCCTGTTTTGTTTATCTGCCTTGGCTTCAAGAGAACAGGAACCCCAGCACAGTGCAGTGTAGTTTTAGCACATGGCGCTGACATTCATATAGAGAAATCTCACTCCCCAAATGACTTTGTAAACAAGACGTGAGGGCAGTGCCAGTAACATAATTCGTATAAGGCAAGGAATAAGTGTCATGAAGCAGTTATTGCATTATTTAGAGTGCCATAAAGAGCCAGGCTATTGATTTGAGAGCAGAAGCCGCTCAGCGGTTATTTCTGTCATCGTCACCCTCATTAAACTGATGTATGACACTTGCTATTCTCCTTTCTGCCTCTCTTGGTCCTGTTCTCCATCACTCTTTTACTCACTTTTTTAATGCACTTTGTCTGGCTGTTTGTCTGTTTAGAAAAAAAGATTGTAAGGAACACACTTGTTGCCACTGACAGCCATTTAATTGTGTTTGGATCATTGGTGAAATAAATGTGAAATAAACCATCTTTCACAATAGTTGTTATCCCTTTGCTAGTTCAAACATCTGGTATATAGTTAGCTCTGCTACTGGACAGCTTACTGTTAACACGTGAAATCACAAGATAAGAGTCTACAGCTAACATGCTGATGTTTAGCAGGTGTAATTTCAGTGTTTTCCCTACCATCATAATGCTTAGGCACCCAAGCTGTTTTTGGCACCACCAAAGACAATCAATGTAACTATGACTTTTCTCAGATGTAATGATTGTAGTTGGTACCCAGTGGACTTATTTAGCAAGTTTTGTCTTTAAGCTTGTTTTTGTTTCTTTTAATGGGGATTAACGGGGCATTCACACACAAAAAAGCGATCCAGCAATTTTCCGTAGGGTGGTGCGGTGGGGGGAGTGTCAATGAAACGGCCCATTTGTGTGACACACTTTATATTTCACAGTTACTGTTTTCCGCAGTCTTAACGCACTACCCCCATTAAGAATGAATGGAAAGCCCTGCATTTTTGGCGGACCATCGGACGGGATAGGATAGCTTGAAGACAGGAAAGAGGAGAGAGAGAGGGGGGACTTCCACAAAACTAGGGACGACACTGAATTTGGACCCCAAGAGGACTAGCTGTGTTTAGGGGACAGATAATGGCGATCCTTAAATAAACTAACTAATGTATGCCGTGACATCACCATCTTTAGTTTAACATGTTAGCTTGCTAATAATCATTAAACACAAATCTGAGGCTAAAAGGAATGTCATTAGATTTTGATCATTAAAGTATTGGACAAATGAATAACGATCTTAACTCGATGGTGCTAGATGAAAACATCTAGGGATCAACATCCCTATTTAGATACATCATCTAGGAACATTGTCTGTGTCAAATCGTATTCCAGTATATTTGGTAGATATTGAGATATTTCACTGGGTAATTTAACACTGACGCTCTGGTTACACTAGAAGAAAAATTGGGATCACCATGCCGGGATTAACCTGAGGCCTTGGAATATCTTGCAATTAATCCAATAATTGTTGAGATATTTCACTCTGGGCAGGAGTGTTGGACAGACCAACCAATCGACTGATTGACCAACCCACACTGCCGTCCCTTGAGCCCTGCCACTGTCATGCCACAAATAACACCATATGAACACATTTTCTAAGGATTTTTCGTTTCAATCTGATAACACCTGCCAACCTGATTGTCTCATGCATTAGGATGTTATCAGGCTGAAAATGAGCATGTTGCCTGGAAACAACATGACACTACAGTGTCAGTTTAAGAGCAGCACCTCATATCAAGTCAATAACTATTGACGTGTTCACACTGACTGCGAATATTCGCACTGCTTTATGCCTACCATACACTAAAAGACTTTGAAAAGACTTAAGTCTGACACCATCCCACATCTAAAGACAATCATCTCACATCTAACATTGATAAAATGTAAAGACTGGGGATCTTGCAGGGTCACAAATCGCAAGACTAGAACTAGATTTGTTTTGAAAAATTTAACCAAGCTAGCTACCTACTGCTAGCGTTAGCTGGTAACTTAAAGGACAATTCCGGCGCAAAATGAACCTAGGGGTTAATAACACATGGGTTCACGCTAAAACTGGTCACATTCGATTAGCATGTCGACTCGGTACCCATGTGTTATTAACCCCTAGGTTCATTTTGCGCCGGAATTGTCCTTTAAGGGAAGGTTTGTGGATTTTCTGTTGTGCTGTACATGCAGATGAATGTCTCCAGTACCTGGAGGTCTGCTTTATCTGCCGGTAAAACTCCCGTTGGATTACTCGCTTCAGAAGAGGTGAAAAATGTACCGCTTTAACTTCACTACCAAGACTTAAAACTTACAATAATATAAAACACAATTGATTTTGTTGGAACATCAAGACAAGAAAAAGACTGACTGGGACTGAGTTTTATGACCACCTTACACCAAACGATTGAGACGACGGGAGCGCTACAACTCTAGCAAGATTTAGGATTGTATTCAAATTTTGGAAATGTGTCTGTGACAGCGGAATGACTTAAAAAGTCATTTGGTGAAAGGTCGGCATTAATCGTGTGAGTTCATAGTGGGATGAAATTGGGATAAGTTTTATCGCGCTACTCACATTACTCCGGCCGATGCAGAGCTCAACAACGTATCTTTCAGTTAATCTTATGGCCAAAATAACCACTATTGTTGCTTTGGTCCTGTTATGATACATCGGAAAATCAAACGGAGCCATTTCTGGGTTAATAACATCATCTGGAGGAGCAAAAAGCACAGTGATTTTCAGTGCCTTCTCCAGGGAGTAAATGTTATGTCTGGATGATCGCCGCTTCCAGCGCTATTCGAGGTACAGATTTAACTGTTTTTTAATTGAACTAATACTTTGTCGGGTCTGTCCACAAGACCACAAGCAAACAGCTTTTAATTCGCTTGTTTTCTGAACAGCAGACATACAACATATCAATCGAAGAGGGTACATTGTTAAAAAAAAAAAAAAAAACACACCCACACGTGAAGGTGCCTCATTGTCAATCAGTCAAACAGACCGAGACTCCCCTTTGCACACAGCAAAAGGGAGAGACATCCCGTTTGTCGTCATATACCGCCGCTTTGCATCATTCAGACGCCAAAGTGTGTATTGTGCGTCGGTATCAGACGCCGAGGGGTTTGACAAATTGGTGGTACCTGGGAATAAGAACAGGCTGCACACCCTGCATGCACCCATGTGGGGCCAGCGGCTCTTTACTAGCACCCATAAATGTCTTGCACACAGAAAAATAAGAAGAAAAGAGAAAATCCAGGCAGAAGGCAGGGTCTCTGCAGATACAGACACCACTACAAACTTCTAGTGGGTCATAAACGGTGTTTTAGAGGGATTATTTTGTATTATTCTTGCATTTCCAGACCTATCTCCACAGTGCTACAGTCTGGCTCCTTTACGCATGCTCTGGGTTGTTTACATTTCTGTAAACCTATCACAATTTTCTTGGACAGTGCTTATTTCTGATCGCAAATACGGAGGATCTGTAAAATAGTCTCGGGATGAACTTGTTTTAGTGGAACATTTGCGCCCCGCAAAAGAAATGACACATACAATAGGTTGTTGTTGTTTTCCAAAGAGAACGGAGTTTGGCAGTGGCAGTGGTGTTTTTTGTTCATGTAATGTCTTCTACAGCATGACACATAACATAATTTGTTTTGCATCTCTGTGCTTTATATGTTTGCATCCTGTTATTACTTCATGTTCTTATGTGACTGTTAGGTAGATTATGATAGGCAATTCTTCAGTCAACTCCTTTGAGTTTTGTTAATAATAAGACATCTTGGCCTTGTATGTTTCACTGATATATATATATTACGTTTAAAAAAAGCTTAAGAGAAAATGTTTTTTCTTTAACATTATGTCACGTTTGTGAGTGTTCTGTATATGTTCTGTTTCCTGTTTTATTTTGTAGTCTGTCTTTTCTCCCTGGTCATGTCTAGTTGCACTTCCTGTCTTGTGTTTTCCCGCCTGTTTGCCCAGATGTGTTTCACCAGAGGCCTGTACTACGAAGCAGGATTTGGCGTTAACGAGCTAATTTAAGGTTCAACCCAGGATTTTCTGTACCACGACGGTGGATTAGTTGTTACCGGGTTCAATCACCCTGGTAATTTATGCTGAACACCTAACCTGGTCGGGAGCAGATTATGGTGGAGATTAGCGATCAAACGGTGTAAAAGCACCGCCTACTGACCAATCAATACTCAATTGATACCGGCGTCACCGTTCTTAGAAGATCAGGCGGAGCTTGGTGCGAGAGAGAGGGGGGAGAGAGAGAGGTGCGCTCATAAAAGTTAAAACATTTAGAGACCGACAACCCCGATAACATTCCCTGATGGGTATTTTTATGAAATATATATATTTTAATGGGAGGGAATTACATATCGGCTATTTGTCGGCTTCTTGAGCCGTGTGTCGCCAATGCGCACATCGGTTTGAATTATGTTTTTATATATTTTATTTGCTGTCACGATCGCTTACCACTGCCAGGGTTGCAACTGAAATAATAGGCTAAAGCAACGACAGTTTATGGAAAGCACAAGTGTAATTCATATTTATGTAGACTTATAATTTGCTCTTCTTATATAAAAGTTTGTGATTGGTCGTGCTGTGCAAACACCACCTCTTTTATGTGAACATGCGCGCCACTGGATTGGGAAACCCTGGGTTGATTGAACTAGTTGTTAACTGGCATCGTGACAAAGGTTATGCTGGACCGTGGTTGTTAGGGTTAGTGAAGCCGGGTAACTGAAAGAAATCCAGGCCATGTTGATCTTGCTTTGTAGTACAGGCCTCTGTTGTATCACCTGTCCCTGTTGTCAGGTCATTATGTTTCTGTTAGGAGTGTCTGTGTGTTTAGTCTACCAGTCTCGGTGTTCCTGATATTTTGTTATTCCTGTTTTGGGGATTCTGCCTGTTCCTGTTTTGTATTTTTGCCTGCTGTGTTCAGGACACCTTTTGTTGTAAGGATTCTCTTTATTAAACATTCAAGCTCTATTCTGCCTGGTCTCTGCATTTGGGTCCTACATTCGCTAAAGCCTATGACATTATAGTATGCACTACTGGATTATAAAAAGTTTGTGTTCTTCATATTCATCAACATTCTAACCTGCCTGTTTATGGATATGTTGACATAATCTTGTATTGGTTGAGTCTAAAAGAGAGAGCATGTTATGTGTGTGACATGGTTTTGGTCAATTTCAAAATCCTGCCATTTATTTTTAAATTGTTACTTGACACAACCTGTGGATGTACTGCGTGTCCTTCAGTTTGTGATTGGTCACTTCCATTAAATTTCCAGTTAGATTTGATATTTTTTGATAAGTTTTAAAATCATAAATTTTTTCTCCAAGTTTTTGTCTATGTGATCCATCCTAAATCTTGTACTGTGTGTGACTTTACCTACGTTGCATATTTGTTTCTCTTTGATTATCATGAATTCTGTTTTTATTCTCCAACTTTTGAAGCACAGTGATCAATCTCGTGTTGGTTTTGAAGTACAATATAAAAAAATGTGACATTCATATAGACAAGACAGCCTAAAGAAAATTGAATACTGTTGTGAAAATTGAGTGCTCATTGAGCTATAAAGTAGTCAGTCTCTCATTGTAGCAGATTCTCTGCCTGGGTTATGGATTCCATGATGACATCCATTCTCTTAATAATGAATAGGAGAGAGAACATCGGTTTAATCATTTTAACTAGCAGCTAATAAAAGGAGGTCTGCCTGAAGATGCTCAGCAGATCTGCTGACTGGAATTTAGAAAAAAATCTACCTTCGAGACTCTTGTGTCAGTATCAAATCACTTTGAATTTGAATAGTCTAAACATCCATTATAATTTTTTTCATTAAAAGAGGTAAGCAAAAATCAAGAAAAATAAAGAACTTCAGAAAAGCTTAATGCTGCACTTGTAAATATTTCTATATTAAGAAATGACAATAGCTGTGTTCAAAACTGTTCCCTATCACAGAAATAGTGTACTATATAGTATGTTCGCCATTTTGGCGCCGTGTTCTAATTCTCCACTGTTAATTTCATTCACTATATAGTCCATACGATGTACCGTAAATTTTTTTCCATAGTGAGTGAGTGAATGAATGAACGAGGGTAATGTAATAGGGTCGCTCGTAGTGAAGAACCTAGAGAGAATTATCACCCAACTGTTTTAATTCACTCTCAGCTCTCTCATCAGTCCCATTTCCAGCCTCAACAGGCGGCTGTTTTCATTAAAAAAGCTTTAATAAGCCCTCTGTACACCTGCTCAGCACCAAACAGTTTACAGACAAAGTTAGCGACTAGCTGTTGAACATTGTGAAGCATTTAACAGCTAAAGGGACAGATGTTTTTCTCAGGAGTTGACCAAAAACAGAGCTAAAAGAGAGTATTGGTCCCAGAGAAAGGGACAGGGGAGGGTGAGAGAGATCGGTGTGTATTTACAGAAAATTACAGTGTGAATTTTCCTTTATTTGAACACTTTAATTAAACATGGTCAACCTTCATTTTCAGGTATTTGTAACCCCAATTAAAATAGCTCAGATTAATGTTAATTTGAATCAATAATAATATGTGCAGACAAATTTCATAATATTAGGTATAAAGTTCATGATTCAACCAGGTTAAATAAGATTAAAAACAATATCCAAGTTTTAGTAGTAATGCATCCTATTAGTTCGTCATGTTAAAAAAAAAGTGTCCTGGTACTTTAAGATACTGCCGTTGTATCAGCCAATCAGAATGGCTGTAGCTCTTCCTTGTTGCAGGAAGAAAGTGAGTGCATGAGATGAACGCTAGGAGATAGACGTTACTGAGCCAGTGAGCGAAACAAGAGTAGCAAACAGTGTTTTAAATTTTATTGTTTCTGAAGTGTTTTATGTTACATTCTGTCTACACAGGTAGACTGTGGTTTATTTTGCTGTTATTTAGCAAGTTTGACCGAAAGTTAGAAGCGTGAATGTTCGAATGCTTGAAGGCACGTTCTATGCTGCAAGCAGACGGTAAAGATGGCGAGCCTCCCGTGAGAAGATCCTCGACCGACAATCACATTGCATCCGTGTGGTTTACCTGCGTGCTGTACAAGGACACCAACTCATTCATCCCGGTTGCGGTAGGACTAGTCTGCAACAATTCTTTGATGCGAGTGGAGTTTGATGGACTTGGGATCTCGGCAGTGACGGACTGGTAATCTGGCATTTGGGCAGATGCCAGAGGGGCCGCAGGCCCTCGTGGGCCGTTTGGGCCGGCCGGCCAATCAGAGAGCCTCATTATTGTCAAAGCCATGCGGCCACTTAATTGTAAACTGCAGCCCATATAATTTCTCTCAAGCGTCAATAATAGTAAACGTTGGCCAACCAATAGCCAAACTTGTCCAAATCCTTCACTCCTGGTGGTAATGTAATCTGATCAGTATTTATACCACATATGAGTCTCTCGATATCACAGTCATGGTTACAGTCTACAGTCACGAATTTTTACGTCAGTCTGCATTGTTTTGTAGCGAAATTACTTATTCAGATCAGATGTTAAAACCGTGCATGGTTTGAAATAAAACATATCTACCTGCATTTCTTTTATTTGAATATTTGTTTGCAAAAGTTAAAATGAAGCAATGCCTTCTGGGAATTTCAGAACAGAGTTGAGTAGACCGCGTCTGCGTCTTTATATATACTGTCTATGGTCTGCGTCAGGGTGCTTGTTGGAAGTTGAAAATTGGAAGTTGGAAGCCATGGTTGGAAGTTGGAAGCTATACTGTTGACAAAAAAAATTAATCGAGGCATCAAGCGACACAGGGGACGTTGAAAAATGCTGCAAACTAACTGATTTGTTTTTAAAATCAAGTGCAGCTTCACCTAGCATTAGCGCTAATACTGCTAGCATGTTAGCGACACATCTGAGCCAGCACACCAGGGAGAAAGACAGGACAGTGAGGAATATGAGGAAGAACAAAACGAGCAAGAGGAGGATGAAGAGATAGACATGGATAACGAATCTATAGAACTAACCAACACAGAACAACAAGCCTGCTGTGGGTCTGAATGTGGATTATCAGAAGCAACAGAGATGGAGACCAATGCTGCAGGAGGGAGTGTAGGTACAGTTTGGCTACTTCAGAATATTATATTATTATGGAGCGGCTGGCTCTGATGATTTATTCATTTATTTTTGATATGTCTATGCTTTGGTGCAGTTGCTTATATAATGGGAGTATACGTTCACCATCTCTAGGGCTATCAAAAGTGCGTGTTCTTTCCGTGCGTCAAAATCCCCAAAAAATGAAGCAAAAATCAACGTAGTGGCCTCATAAGGTAACGCAAAAAAACACTCAAAACGCAAGAAATCCACCACCGTCAAAAGTTCAATCTGCGAGTTGCGCAACCCCTCACTGTAAACCGACAATGTTTTTTTCTTCTGCGTCACATCACGCGGGATTTGTATGGACTGCACAACGTGGTCGCTAGCAAGATTTTGCACTTGTTGAAAAAGAGACTGATTAAGGTTTAACTGTATGTTGAATATAATTCACCGCTTTTCATTTTGTTGAACTGTGAATTTTATATTTGATTTTATTATTTTCCATGTAGCCTACTGGCCAAACTGGCAAATGGGTTTTGATATTGCAAAAGCTTAGTACAGTAGCTCACTGGTGTAGCAGGTTAATAGGGAAATAAAGATTCTAAAATAGCCCTAGCTAAGTTGAAATAAGAACTTATGACTAACTAAGATTATAACTAGAACTTAGAGTTAACTCAAGATAATATGAACTAAATAGCAAATTTATTTATTTAAATTTATTTAATTTAAGTTAGAAGTTATTCTTGAAACCAAATACGTTGAGTCAAACTGAAAATAAGAAAAATCGTATTTAATTTCTTTTCATTCCAAGAAAAGGGTAAAACTTGAATATGGTAGATCACATTTAAATGCAAAGGTGGTGTCTATGTTATGTAAATTGTGTATGTGAACTGTGATACCATTTATTATTTCTACCTGCTTCTAAATTCTATTTCTTTATATAAACAAGCCGGCATTTAAACGTACTCTTTGGTCTGGGTATTATTATTATTATTTAGCTACAAACTGCTCCTCCAAACCTGGAGCCTGGTCCTAACTTATCTACTACTCGTAGTAAGTGTTACATATTTGTGATAATTTTAGCTTCTTCTGTATTTGCCAGTGTTTTAGTCAAGACCACACAAACCGAGACCAAGTTACCACCAAGACCAGAGTGAATCGGGACCAAGTCAAGACCAAGACCAGACCACTGCGAGTCCAGCACTGCATGCCACGATAAAATGTGGAAAATGCTAACCATAGCCACTCCTCAAATTGAGCTGAAAGATCCACATTCCCATCAAAAAACACCCACAGAAAAGAAATTAAGATTCTTCTTCATTCACCTCTTTTATTGCCATACGTGTATCGTGAGAAATGCCTTGATAAAATAATTTAAAAGAAAGGCAGTTGTGGTCTTGAAATAATATCCAGGGTCCTGTTTTATCCGAGACCGAGACAAGACGGAGTAAAAATGCCGCCGATTCCGAAAGGAGAGGTGGTTTTGAGACAGGTCTCAAGACAAATACCTATCTGCAGTAATACAACATTGGTATTTGCGGATTGTAGTGTGGATCCTTAAGTGCAACATGTAACCTGATTGTCATGTGTTACTTCTTTGCTCTCCAAACTTCTTAAAATGCAAATATTTAGGTCAGGGAAATCACCTATAGCGTACCCCCTGGCAAGCTCAGTTTTTGGACCTCTGTGTTTCTGAAACCCTGGGTGTACGGCCATAAGTGTGTCTGATGAGTGTATGAGATGTGCATGAGGAGGGGGGCGGGGAAGACAGGCAGAGCTGACTAGGGAAGCGGGGACAGGTGTGTGGATGGGTGGGGCAGTCAGGTGATAATTGAAGGAGGGAAGGTCTGAGGGTATGTGGTGAACGGATGGAAAATGGCATTGGTTTGATTCATGGGCCGAGAAATGTGTCAGTAGAGGAGGGACAGAGAAACACAGTGTGGCATTATTAAATAAAAAATAAAGCAACAAGTCATCTGTCTCTGTTTACTGTGTGGCTTATGTGACTCTTCCTGTTTTTTTCCTCTCCATCTGTTCACTTTGTGTTGCTACTACGGGTGGTAAAGGAAATTGACTGAACATTGACAGAGGCGGTTTGTCACTGTTATGCTTGCAACTGTTTGGAAAATGATTTTAGGGGGCTTTAAAATAATTCATACATTAAAATAGTGATCTGTGCCAATGTACATGTAGATTTTATAGAAGAGGGCAAGTTGGTTTACATTTGTATTCCTGGTGTAAAAATCACAAAAATAATGACAAAATGGTTGGTTATTGCAGTAAAATTTAGTTATTTCTGCAGACACAAACATGGTTGATGGAGCTGAAGCCAATTGTATTCATTTGGATCTTTAGGAAAAATAACTTGTTGACTTTGCCAGGCTTATGACCGCTCTGCTGTGGAAATAAACCCAGTCTCTTCTGCTGAACTCAAATAGTGGGCTATAAAATGATGTCCCTCCAGTGGGATAGTTGTGGAACACACACACACACACACACACACGCACACACACACACACACACACACACACACACACACACACACACACACACACACACACACACACAAGTGAAGAGCTACTACTGTGAGTTCTGAGTAAATTAAACAGAAGGGACATTTCTGCTGGAAATGTACATTCTACATTGTATACATCGGTAGCAGAAAGTAATCTACAACACAGATATTAATATTATAAACCTTTATATCTGATGTTGTTACACTACTTAAATGTAATGCTAAATTATAACAGGTTAAAAGCCATTTAGCGACTCCCCTCACATTTCAGAAACATAACTAAGACAACAGTCATGCAATCATCTGTGCAACTTCAATATTACAGTAAGTCTAAATTGCAAGAATACAAGTCTACAGTCAGGCTAGCAGCTGTGTTAGGCACAGTGGTGCTTTGAACTAAATGCTAACATCAACATGCTAACATGCTCCAAGTGACAACGCTAGCATGACAATAATGATCGTAGTTTAGCATATTAGCATGCTTTGTTAATTAGCACTGAAGTCAAAGTACAGCTGAGGCTTATGGGAACTTTTTGCTCATAAATCAAACTTTTGGACAATAAAGTCTGGGGATCACCAAAGTTATTACAGGTCATGCTGAGGGGAATATGAATGTATGAAGCATTATTAACAAAAAGTCCTCCAAATGTTTGGTTGCAGTTTGGTTAGGGTAAGGTTAAAGATTTGATTTGATTTTTAGATTATTTTCCATTGGCTATTGAAGTGCATAGGTATTTTGGCATGCCTAGCTGAGTGGCACCATGGTATTGGAAGAGGAATTTAATTCTAGCATGTTTTGTTGTGCATGATCAGAAAACACCCCCCTTTGCTTTCTTCACAAATCACATACAGCACTTTTCCTCAGTGCTCTATCTTTATGTGCTGGTTTCCAGAGAACTTCACGTCTCTGAAGTGTGAAATTCTCTCTCTCGTTATTAGCATTTGACATTTGACTTAGCATTTGAGTTGTTCTAATGTACATACTTTTCTGTTTCTGTTGTCAGATAACGAAACAAATATAAAATGAAATATGACAACACAATGTGTTGACAAGCTGTCATAATTTTACTATATTTTACATCGCCAGACAAACCCCCCCCTCCCAAACAAATACAGGTTCTACTTACATTTACAATGAGTGGCTGAGAAAAAGATAAGAGAAACAAAATGGTTGCCATGTTCAAGTACAACCACAAAGCATCTGTTACAATCTAAATGACCTGAAAACGTATTCATGCTTATAAAACTGGGAGCAAAACAACTGTAAACCGAGGTAGAGCGCAACCCGGAAAGCGATGCAGTTGGATGCTGTGCACATTCAGACATATAGGATACATATAGTATAAAACATATAGTATATGGGGTCGCTTGATAGGAAGACACGGTCAAACCCGATATAGAAGGCTGCTGTGAACTACAATTCAATGAAATGCCAACTGTGAATTCAACAAGTTGGATCTAGATTCTAGATATCTAGATGCTTCATGCACTTGAACACATAAGACAAAAACCCTCAAATTCATAGAGTTAATTTGGACAAAAATATGTACCCCACTTGTCAGCACTGTGGTGCTGCTTTGTGACAGCACAGGTGAACATCAATGAAGCTTTCTTTGAATGTGGAAATAGTATGCCAGTTATGGCCCGTTGCTTTTTTTAGCACTGAGACTGAGTCTGAGTCTGAGACTGAGTCTTGCTGTGGTAACCTGTAGTGCCTAGCCACTTAAGCGTTGATCGCCAAATGCTGAGCCTCACCGTGGGACGCCACGGGAGCATTGATTCAGCCCGCTGAATGCCTAGTTCCACAGGATTTCCATTTTCCTCCCCACAACGGAAAATAGGTGACGATCAATACTTTATGCAAGCAGAGACATCTTGTATTGAACGCCAAGCAATAGAAGAAAAAAAAAAAAAAAACTAGGCAGGAATATAGACGAGGACAAACTCACATCAATCAAAATTAAATGTACTTTCTGCGGATTCTTGTTTGAGAAATAAAATATATAACTTTTTAGAATTAATTTGAGCTGATCACCATTTAAGCCTCAGGGGTTAAACATCTCTCAGCTTATCTTATTTACTGGTTCTAATTCAAAATGAGAAGTCCAACCAGGTAACCAGAGAGTTGGACATGTGGCTGTGGCTGACAGGCACAAAGGATCCAACTTTACTTTTCACCACCAGCATGAATGAATGAATGAATACATGATAGTTAATTACATCAATAGATTGGAGGAAACACGGAAGTACCATATCACTCATAAATGACAACTTGCCACCAGTAAGAGCACATTTAGATTGCTGTTAGTTGGTCGACTGAGAGTAGTCGTCTAACGTACGAGTAAAAGGAAGAGTAAAGTACACTTGATTGTCCCCGAGGGCAAATCTGTCTTGGGCACAGATGAAGTCGCTTCAGCTGCTTCACATAAAGACATCAGAAAAACAACATGAAAGCATCGTAAAACATAAGAGACATTTGACTATACGTTTGACAATGACAACACAGCAGCTTAAAAAAGAACCTGTAAGAATTAAAAAAGTTAAAGTGAGAAGTACGATTCATTGCTTGTGTATTTTTTGATTTAGCCTTAGAGTTCAGCCGCTTGATGGAGGCTGGAACAAACTATGACTTTGAGCCATTTGATTTGGACTTTGGCAGTTTTCTTCCTATTGGCAGGGTCCACAGTGATTGTTGTTGTTTCATGACTGACTGCTCGTACACGCTCTGTATGGGCTCATATAGGTTACCAACAGGCTAACTGTGATAGCCTGTATTACCGTTTCTCACAACCCATTCTCACTCCCTGTCACGCTTGAAGACTGGAGAGGAGGCTTTTAAAGTGCACAATTTGTGTATTGATTAACAAAACAACACCAAAACATACTCAAACCAAAATACAAAAAAATAGAATTCACTCTGGGGAAAAATACCCTCAAACAAACCCAGCAACCTCTCTGGAAGATGTCCATACCTTCTCCTTAAATCCTTTTAACCCAGCCTCACCCAATTGGCACCTACCACCAGTACCTGTGGTTAGAGGGTGAGCCAAACTAAAGACACTTGAATATGGAAAATACCATATATATATATATATATATATATATATGATATTTTCCATATGGCAAACATGGTTTTACCTATTGCTCTACAGTTTAGGATTGCCCAGCCCCTCCTTACAGAAAGGACCTAATGAGGCAAACCTGCATGCACTCTCCTCAATAAAGCTAGTGAGTAGCAGATCTACCCCACACACTCACACACACACATCACAGTCAGAACCACAGCAAAACACTATGAACCCATAAAACCTACTTTACAGGCCTATGTCAAATAATTAAGTAACAAATAAACTAAAACAATAACCTACAACATTACACTGAAATTAAGGATTAAGCAGACGCAAAACAGTATTCATTTTCGGAACAGGGCCTAGTGAAAAGGGAGAAAGGAAGCCTTTTCACACTCCCAACTCGTAAAATACTGATGCTTGGTGTCTTCAGCGTCAATGACGTAGTATTAAGAGAGACAACGGTAGAGAGTAGTATGAAGTATTGATGGTCAAATGAAGCTTAGTGAACCACTGTCTTTATTTTCTAAACTCACTAGATGGCGCTCTCTGTTCAACAAAGGGTTGAAAACACACTGAATTGCCATTCCTTTAACCTTTTTCGTTGAACAGAGAGCGCCATCTAGTGAGCTCAGTAAATAAAGGCAGTGGTTCGCGAAGCTTCATTTGACCATCATTAGTATGAAGGACCAAAAATCTGCATGAGGAGGTGGGTTGGGGGGGTGGATGTGTCACGGGGCGGAAGTTGATTTTATTTAAGCATGCTTTTACTTTGGCATGTGGTTGTGGTCTCCACTGGCAACCACAGACTGTCATTTTAACCTCCCACTCCTGTTCTGCTGCATTATTTTAGCTTGATTTTAGTTGGTTGTGCTTTTGCTTTTAAATTCTTTTAAGGAGGAATTTAATATTTAATTTAATTTTTTTTTTTTTTTAAATAAACTTGTTATTCCTCTAACTGGTTTTACTCACTGTTTTAAACACCACTGGTTTTTTTTATCCCAAATTTGAAACTTGGTAGTTTTAAGAGGTCCTAGGCCTCAGCCAAACCTAGGTGGCGTTGTCGGCCCCGGTTTCAACTTCTTCACGCCTTGTAGCACGTGCGTCTTACAGATGGGTCAAAAAACACAGGACTTTCACCCAGGAGACCGGTGTTCATGTCCCGTTCTTGTCCCGCGTGTCACTGAAATGTACATTTTGTAACCCCCACCCACCATCTTTTCCTAAACCTAAACGTTCTGGTGCTGCATGTCAGTTAAACGTGGGTGGCTGTGGCTAAGTGGTAGAGAGGTCGTCTGCCAATCGGAACGTTGGTGGTTCCATCCCTGGCCCTGCAGTTCCATGCCGAAATGTACTTGGGCAAGACACTGAACCCCGAGTTGCCCCCGATGCTGCGCCATCAGAGTGTAAATGTGTGTGAATGTTTATCTGATGAGCATTGGCCTTGTACGGCAGCCACAGCCATCATTGTGTGAATGGTGAATGGTTCCTGTACTATGTTAAAGCGCTTTGAGTAGTCGTTGAGTAGTAAGCGCTATGTAAAAACAGTCCATTTACATCCCAACCAATCAAAGTGACGCCAAGAGTCCTGACCAAACATGTTGAAACATGAAGTCCTGAGAGCTTCGAATAGAGATGGCAAGAGTCCCGACCAAACGCGTCTAAATATGACTCTAAGGAGACTTTTTGCGTCAATAACAAACTCCAAAGGCACCTGAACAAGCGTCGCATTTTGATGCGATGGGAGTCAATGTGTTGACACTAAAGCAGGGGGTGACCCCAAAATACTTCTCCTTAAGTCCCTATCTTTTTAATGGGACAAACTCCCACCAAAGCACAAAAGAAAAACTAAACCCATTTTAAAAATATGTATTCACGTCTCAGCACTGCGGTTGCCGATTGATTTTAATTTAATTAAAAGATAGAGACAAAGTTTTACACATTTCCAAATTTCAAAGTATCAACAGTGTGAGCAAGTCTACCTCCATTGTTGTGGAACTCAGCAGCAGTTACATGAAGGAGCCTGGGAAGGCGGTCTACAACTCTCTACCTAAACAAGGTACTTGGCAAGCTATCAAATTAGCCATTATGACCGCAGTGTTGTTTTGTGGATGACTGTTTCTTACCACAGTGGCCGGTCTCATTTCCTCGCTGAAACAGCAATGATGATGATGAGGACGATGAGAACGATGCCTCCGGCCACCAGCAGGTAGCATTTCCTCTTCCTCAGCTGCCTCTGTGGGGAGAAAGGATTCAGTAGGTAGGTGGAGTTCAAGCATCACACTATACCTGTTGGACACTGGGGTGGGGGGGGGAGAGCTAGGTTTATGGTAGCCGACGGCTGTCGTTTCCGCGTGGTTGTGCACCTCAGAATTTTTGTAACTCAACGCGCACTGCGCATTGAGTTCACCACGGTTGACTGGCAGAGCAGGCTCGCCTCTACAAACATCTGTATGATTCTTCCAACCCAGTCTCATGGCAGTTCGTGAAATGGTCACGTTATTTAATCTATTGATTCGTGTACACAGGCACGTTTTTCTTGTTTATTTTTTTTCGTGGTGGCCATCACGAAATTCCTCCGTTCATCTTTTCCTAAACCCAACCTCCGTATAGATGGTTCCCATTTCGTGCTGGCCACCACGAAAAAAAAGAGAAAAACGTGTTCTTGTACACAAATCAGTGGATTAAAAATAACGTGACAATTTCACGAACTGCAGTGAGACCGTGTTGATTCTTCACATACAGACCACAGGGAATCAAACGGCCTTAAATATGTGGTCAGAGGGAGACACAAACTGGGAGAAGAAAAAGCATTTTGCCGGAGAGTGTAGAAAAACACAGGATTGCCTCATGAAAAGAGTGTTCTAAACAGTGTTAGAGGCAGACAGTCATTTTGATTTGGAGATAAACATTGACGTTTATAATTACAGTAGATAAATGTAATGTTTGGCACTACGTCTGTATTTTCATGAATGGGTTTACTACTGTTGCCAGGTAGCCTGCTTTCCTTTACTTCCACTCTCCTCTACTACTTCTTGATTATTCACAAATTATTTTGTTTGTACGCCCTCTGGTGTTGGGAGAATACTGCAACGAACTATGTGCTCAGCATAAACGTCCACGTGCGTCGCCGGCACGTGTACATTTTGAGAGAGGTGCACGTTAGGCTACAGTGTAGGGTCTGTGTCTCCACGTATCAACACACGTTTTTATGCAGAAGCCTAGATCAGCCTTTAGTCCTTTAGTGTAGCGGCCATGGGTTCAATTCCGACCTGCGGCCCTTTGCTGCATGTCGTTCCCCCTCTCTCTCCCCTTTCATGTCTAAGCTGTCCTATCAAAATAAAGGCCTAAAATGCTAAATGACACTCCTATACTCTCTGCTGGTGGTTTACATAAGACCGCAGTGATTTGCCAGTTCATAAGAGCTAAACATTCAGCTCTAAACTGCACGTTTGTATATAGTGCATTAGCGGCTCAGTAAATGTCAAGTTCCAGTTTAATAACCGCAGAGCCACAACACCCCCAACTGCCCTATTTTGTTGTTTTTGAGCTAATTCAATGCAGCCCCACAGCACACCTTCACATGCACTCACAATTTGCATGAACAAAAAAAGAACAAAGGACAGACATCTTGAAAGGGAACAGAAAAAAACAAACAAGGAAAGTGGCATTTCAACCAGATAAGATGAATGCAGTTGTAGAGGAACTAGAAGATTCAAGGTCACGCTGACAAATAACAGATCAAATGCAGGGACTGACTGAATGGGATTACTGTCCAGGGGTGGCCCACACTTCCCTCCATCAAAATCATCCCTGTTTTGGCTCTGCTGCACATTATTCTTGTCTGTGTGATGGCACCCTTACATGACTGAGAGGAGGAAAAAGAGGAGGGAGGCAAAAGACTGGCAGATGTAAATCACCGAAATAAAATAATTTTCCTCTACATATTCAGCCCATGCAGGGCTATCAGCTTAATTAGCCGGTTTAGTGCTTGTGTCATTGATTAACTTCAAAAGTAAAAAATGGAGAAAAACTGTGGGAAAATGGTGACTTCTGCAGGTTCATCATCTCATTACAAAGCCTCCCGTCCTCTTTGAGTGGGTACAAAACATTCCTTACCATCTTTTCAAAAAGCATCTTTAGTTAGCTGATTTTTCAAAAAAACTTTAGTCTTAAGAATGCTTTTGGCAAATGAGACTTAGACTCCCATGACTGCATATCTCAAGACACAGAGGGACTGGTTGGATTGTTGCAACATATTTATTTACATTGCGCATTGTAATTACGTTTGTCAGAATTTAATAAATATTGTAATGACTTCAAAATTATACTGTACGCAATATATACACACGTATATATAATAATAATTACATATAATAATAATAATAATAATAATAGTTGTATATTGTACATTTAATTTTATTGATGACTAATTTTTGTAATTATGGACAATAAAGCCTAAAAGCAGTTTCTTAAGGGGGACAATTAACTACGGCAGAATCTAAATTTCACTTTATGAGTTCAAAATACAGTATGCCGTAATTCTAAGCCAATAAAGTGTGTTCAGTCAGGTGCAGAGTACTGCGAGGGGTGGTGATGGCGCAGTGGATATAACACATGCTTTTGGTGCGGGAGATCCGGGTTCGATTCCCATTGCGATACATCAACCAATGTGTCCCTGAGCAAGACACTTAACCCCTAGTTGCTCCAGAGGTGTGCGACCTCTGACATACGTATATAGCAATTGTAAGTCGCTTTGGATAAAAGCATCAGCTAAATGACATGTAATAATGTAATGCGATTTTGTTGCGTTTTTAGCGGTTCCTACCGTAATTCTAAGCCGAGGAAGTGTGTCTGTCAGTTGGGTACAGAAATCCGCGTGAGCACCGGCTTCTATGACTGTCAATATAGCCAGCATCTAATGTTAGCTACACCGCTGTGCTGTGGAGTAATGTCTGGCTATGTGAGACAAGCGTCTAGCAACACTGCTGTGGATGCTGTGGTCTCAGCCTGGCAACCTCCGTGAACATCGAGTCTGGGGAGGAGGGGGCGGGGTAGACGACTCTCTCTAGTATTTTGAATTTGTACTGCAGTAACTATTTTAAACACTAGCTGTCAGTATTACATATTGCACCTTTAAGTAAAAGTACTAATAACACACTGTAAAAACACTCTGTAACAAGTAAAAGTCCTGCATTTAAAATGTTAAGTAAAAGTCTGTAAGCATCATCAGGAAAATGTACTGAAAGTATTAAAATTAAAGAACTCTCTTCCCATTTTAGAAAGTGTAAAGGATCTAAACAGTTGTGTGTTTAATGATCTAATAATTTCAGTTGGACTTGTAGGCCGTTATATTGTTGGTTAGTTGCATAATAAAACATCAGATTTTATAAACTCCATGTGTTTAGTGTGCAGAAATCTTAATGTGTGAAGTAACTAGTAACTAAAGCTGTCAGATGAATGTAGTGGAGTAAGAAGTCCAATATTTCTCTCTGTCATGTGGCATGAAAAGACTCAAGTACCTCAACATTTGGACTTTAATACAGTACTTGAGTAAATGTACTTAGTTACATTCCACCACTGGCTGTCATGTTAAAGAAACAGCCAATATGAAGTTACGATTAGGGAAATGGCGGATCCAAAACATGCAGAGACAACTGGGCAGTGGTAAGATTGAGGATTTAAAAAAAAAAAAAAAAAAAAAAAAAAGGACTCCTGAAGAAAGCAGGAAAAAAATGGTATCAAAAACCGTTGAGGAACCACAACCCTAACCAAAATAAACTGGCACACCGAGACAAACTTTTACACACACACACACACACACACACACACACACACACACACACACACACACACACACACACACACACAAATCGCTCACTCTGACTGACTGACTGGCCACAACACACACACACACACACACACACACAATGATCTGACAACAGACAAAGACAACAGGGTAAAACGCAACAGAGAACACAAGAGACAGTAAACAACAAGGAAACGGGGAATAATTTAACACAATAAAACAGGAAAAACTATAACAGAAAATCGCAACCATGACAGCATACATGAAAAAAAGCACAACATTAATAGTCACTTGCATTCCATTCGTTATTTTCATTTTAAGAGCTTATAGATCTTGAATGGTTTTCGACACTACTTTCATTTCTAATATTGCCTGTGGTCAAATTCAGATTTCAAACGTTTTTTAAACATTTCCTCCACACATCACATGAGTCTTATTCATCCATGTCAATTACTTGCCATGTCTGGAAAAAAAGAGAAAAAAGTGTTGACTGTGTTGAGCAAAAATATTTAAGTAAATAGAGTGAACTGGGGGGGGGGGGTGGGGGTGGGGGGGTTATTTACATTTCCTTGTCTCCTCAGGCGGTGATGCTGTGTTGGAGCACAGAATCTATGTTTGTTTTGAAATGCTTTTTCTCCCTTTTTTTCCCCGGCCTGTTTTCTGCTACAAAGGCAGCGAGAGCAGCGGCGTTAGACCAGAGCCGAGGCTGGAGTCTTTAAATCCTGACGCGCTTCAAAGCACGGAGAGAGCAATTCATATTCTTATCTGAGACTCAAAACAGCCTTTCTGTGTGGAAGAGAGCGGGAGAGAGGGAGAGGGGGAGAAAAAAAATGCTGTCGAGTAATTTTCCGTTTAAACGTTCCACTCCACAACAATTTGCATAAGCAGCCCTGCGTCTGTGATAAGAAGATTGGTAATTTTCAAAGGCTCTGTGGGGATTGAGAATTAAAAGCCTTTCTCCGCTATCTCCCCTCGTGCAGCTGGCCACCACAGATTCCCCAGCTTCTCTCACGCGTTTCCTCCTAAACTATGCCTTATAAACTTTCTCTGCCATCCTCTCCTTCTCTCTGCTCGCTCTGACAGTGCTGAGTCGCTCCCCCTCTCTATATACTGTATTCCCTCCCTCCCTCTCTCTTCCAAACACTCGTTCCCTTCTATTTCCCCCTTTTCTCCAGTTCGCTCATCCCGGCACTGCTGTTATTTGGGGAGAACAAGAAAATAAATAAGGTAGAGGGGGGAACAAAAAAGGGCTTAGTATGACAAAGGAAGTGTTGCAGTATTTTTAAACCAGAGTTTTCTAGATTGCAGGGCAGGCTGAGAGGCAGGAACAGAGAGACTTGCAGAGGGAGAGACAGAGGAGGATAGAGGAGGGATGCTCTTATCACCAGTGACTTAATCTGCCAGAGAATGGTGTCCTTAGTGCCAACACTTCAGGGCCTATGGGTGCTGCAAGGCCTCAGGGAGAAGACGGCGTCGTCCTCACACCTTATTATATAATCAATATGGGCTATAGTCAGTATCTTAAATCATGATGTTGATGGGAAAAAAGAAGAACAATTCTTGTCAGAGTGGAGAATACACTTAAGCAGTATTTCTCTCAGTGGTACTGATCTGATCGCTAACTGTGACATGACATCTTCACTGAAAACAAACTAAACGCTAAAACAAAAATGTGACAAAGTGAAATTGAAACAGACCATATTATCTATAGAAGAGGTAGAAAAGGTGACGAAGGGGCAACCTTGGCAAAGTCCAACCCTCGCTAAAGATTGTAGAAAGAATCTGGAGACACGGTCATAAGCTATCTCTAGGTATAAAACACCCATGAGCCCTTCAGTATTTATGTGAAGGTAAAGAGCAAGTCCACTGTTCAGGACAGATTCTGCAGCGTACCAACTGAATCTATCCTGCGTTCACCTACGGCACCTAGACATTTGAAAAAAGAACACGTCCTTAAGTTCGGCCCATGGGGACTGTCCTCAACTTAAGCGGGATACAAAAGAAACATGTAAGCCACAACAGATTGAAAAAATTCCCGAACCTTCAGCCGCTTAGGGTGAAACTTTTATATATCTTGGGCACCTTGCCTCTTTGGTGCTTTTAAACTATATCAGTGACCTCTGCCAGGGAGAGGGGGAATGATTCCCTCAAATCCTCTATCACTACCTTGAACAAGGTGCCTGACACAAAGCCAGTGTATTTCTTCCTCTGTTTGAACTCTAACCCCTGCTTTTTCAAAGGGGAATACCCATGGCAGGTCGGTGATGACTACCACCCAGGAGCACTCACTTCCACAATCATGAAGTGCTTTGAGCGGATAGTCAAATCCTTTCTCACCCCCTCCTTCCCTGACTCATTGGAACCACTGCAGTTTACATGCAGGCCTAATAGATCCACAGACGACGCCATCACCCTAGCCCTCCGCACTGCCCTCTCCCCCTCTCCCACCTGGACCAGAGGAGCACATATGTGAGAATGCTGTTCGTAGACCATAGTTCAGCATTCAACACCATTGTGCCCTCCAAGCTCGGGACTCAACACTGCCCTATGTGATTGGATCCTGAGCTTCTTGATGGGCAGACCCAAGGCTGTGCAGATAGGCATCAGCGCATCCTCTAGCCTGAATTTGTGCTTAGCCCTCTTCTGTACTCCCAGTTCACTCACGACTGACTGACGACACAGCCGCCATCGGCCTGATCAACAAGGGTGACGAGATGGTCTACAGAGAGGAGGTCAGAGCCCTGATGTCTTGGTGCCCGGATAACAACCTTCATATCAACGTCAGAAAAACTAAAGGAGCTGATTGTTGACTACAGGAAGCAACGGTGAGAAGGACACACCCCCATCTCCATCAACGGGGCTACAGTGGAGAGAGTCAGCAGCTTCAGGTTCTTCGGGGTTCACAGCAGTGAGGTCCTAGTCTTGCATTGCCAGACATTTCTCCACCGTGCTGTGGAGGAGGGTCTGGCTAGTCCACACAACATTCCAGGATGGGAGAAAAATGTGCTCTGGTTTATTGGCATTTCTGTAAACCAATCACAATCGTCTTGGGCGGCGCTAAACGCCAGACGGAGCAACGGTGAGGAGCTTCATCATGGACTCCGGGATACTTTGCAACTTCTACAGATGCATCATCGAGAGCATCCTGACAGGCTGCATCACCGCCTGGTATGGCAGTTGCACCACCCTCAACCATAAGGCCCTATAGAGGGTGGTGAATACTGACCAGGATGGATGACCATCCATGGGGGACTTCTACACCCAGCGCTCCAGAAAGAAAACCAACAGGATAGTTAAGGACCCTATTCACCCCGGTCACAAACTGTGTTGCCTGCTGCCATCAAACAGACGGTACAGCAGCACCGGGTCCCGCACCACCAGGCTCAGGGACAGCTTCATCCCACAGGCACAGGCCATAAGGCGTTTGAACTCTTGAGCTCCTGAGCTCGTCACCTGTCACTCTACCATTATACTGTTACTTTACATTAGACCGGGTTTACATTAGTCACTGAAGCACAGTGTTTTGGGAATCGCTAACCTCTCCACGGAGCTCTGCGAACGGCTCGCGATCCGGAGCAATCATTTTGGCGTTTTACATGATGAAATATCAAAATGTGCCCATCCACTAGGTCTACAGTATATTTATTTCGAAATAGCCGCATGTCACTGCTGTTTGTGATTGGTTTATTTTTTAAATGACGCACCTGTTCCACACATTTGTGTCTAAACAGAGAGCGAGAGATGAGCAGGCAGCACGCATGTACACACACACACACATGCTAGAGATTAGCTCTAGTGTGACAGCAGACGAGTAGAATTGCTTGATGATCGAGAGAAATGTGCTCTGGTGGAAACAGTAAAGCGGCTGCTTGCCGGACTCTGGACATAACGTGGCGCTTCCGCCCCCAATGTTAACCCGGTGGTTAAGTGCCACTTTACCATTGTACTGTGACCACTCGTTATATACTTTACTTTTACACCTCTGTGTACATATTACTTCTAATTTTGCATATACAGTATTTACCACATTCCTGTTTACTTTCTGTTTACATTTAGTTTATTTGCAATACTGTCTACAAACATTATATTACTTTATTTATATTGTATAAATGTTTATATTTTAGCCCTATATTTTTATTTGCACTATTTGTTGTCTTAGATTTAATGTAATGAGCATTGCTGCAGGGTGCCTAAGGACTGAGATTTGCATTGCCACCAACTGCTTCTCTGTAATTATTGTGCACATGATAAGATTAAAGAACTTTTCTCTTTTTAGATGAATATTTTAAATTTGGACTAAGCGATCATTGCTGCCATTGTAACTGTTTTGAATATTAAGGTCTGACATTTCTAAGGTCATGGCAGAATTTACTAAAGCCCCATTCAGTCTGATATTTTACAAAAGGATACCAGAACAAAAAGAAAAAAAAGGCTTTGGGAGTTAGCTCTGTCATTATTGTTCAGACACTTGAGGTTCAGTTATTTAAGTGAAGTTAATACCAGAATGTTTGGTAAAATAGGCTGCGTAGGCATCCTGGTTTAGAAGGATAGCATGGTCTTCTCTGGTGCATTGTTAGTAACAAAGAAGTCTTGCTTTTAACAGCTTCACTTTCAAGAAATCCAACGTCCAAATGGAGGTCAGCAGTGCTGGTCAAGAGCAAGGAAGAGGGAAAGAAAAGAGGAGGTAAAGTAGAGGAGAGCATAAATGGCTTGTTCACCTTTCTATTTTTCAATATTTCTCAGGTCCTCTGAGACATAACAACCATAAACCATTTTAAAAACATGTATTTCTCCAATGGAGAATGCAAAAAACTGCATTATAACCATTAAAGCTGATAGGACTGCCATACAAACCAGCTATTTATCTTATCTCTGCCTCCCTTACATGGAGGACAAACGTGCTGTGTCTCTGGGAGAAAAACTACTTACCTTGTGTGACATGAGAAATATCCTCCTAATACCACAATAATGCAATGCAATGATAATGGCCATAATATTATTTTCCCTTTATCGCTTCTGGTCGGAAAAATTGGAAGTCCATAAAATAAATAATGTTTACAGCGGAACTGCCTCACTTGTAATCGGCTTATATGCAATTTACATAAAACTCAGAGTCCCATGCAGTCACCCTGATTATGATATTTAAAGAGAGCAGCAAATAAACACAGACTTCCCTGGGGGAAGCACCGTGACAACCATTGTCAACAATGGAACAAAAACTCCTACCAGCATCAGCATATTTGGACTTTTGTTAAAGATTGATTGGCCTTTTGTTAAAAAAAAAACAAAAAAAAAAAACATATAGCCAGTCATGTTGTCTACCTCTGACATGGTAGACACTCTTCTCTGACTGTAGCAACATACAGAAAACTGGCAAACCCAGACTGAACATGACAAACTGTCATGTCGGACCCTGCTGACTTACAAACCAACGCAACATTAGCCATGATTCTACAGTGGCCATCTTGCATATACAATCGCGGCAAAACAAGTGAGGAAAGTCATTGAAAGCTTTAAGCGACCAATCATAACCTGTACCTGTTTGGAAGCAGACGGTATCAAAATGAACCTGGTTGAAATGTCAGCATTATGTTAGGAACTTGAAACATCTTCATCTCCTCTGTGGATTTATACACACTGTCAGCAACCACAGATCTGTACACACTGCTGCACTCTCATTCTTTAGTGCAGAGATCTTCAACAGGGGGTCCGTGACTCTAAGGGGGTCCTTAGATTTAGTGCAGGGGGGCCGCCAAATTATGTTAACATTTAAAAAATATTAAATTATTAAATATGTCTGTTTTGAATATCAAATTGGCCTATTTGTGAAAAAAAATACATTTAATTTAAACATAGAAGATAAACTTACTATAAGTAAGGTAGCCATACAGTTCAGCTTAAGGATTCACTGTGTCTTCCACATGTATGTTTAACATTAAAACATTAACTATAAATAATATATTAATTTCCATTCACTTTCATCCATTTGGCCCAGTTTAATATGCAACTCAGTTGTATGAAATATATTTAGTAGGGGTTTTTTTTTTCAGTTAAGGGGTTGTTGGTCTAAAAAACGTTGAAGACCCCTGCTTTAGTGAGTTGCCACTGCATGTCTACACTGTTGTTAGCAGTGTGTAGAAATCTACGGCAAACACCAGAAACCAAGAAAAACCTGCAGTTTACTTAAATTGAATGTAGCCGGGTGGTGAATTTGAACACCATTACATTTATTTCTGGTTTGTTTCAGTATGTATTTTGCGTTCTAAAAATGAAAGAAATGTGCATATGTTTGTTTGTTTGCTGGCAGAAGATACATTTTTAGTTAGTTATTCCAGCCACTAGGTGGCAGTGTCACACGCCAAGAGTTGCGCGGTGCCTCTTGGTCGCTCTCTTTTTCCTTTCGGGCCGATCAGGGAAACAGCACGGTGGAGAATCCTGAGTACATTGTGTGAAATAAAAGGGTAAATATTGCATAACTGGTTAAAAACATGTATGTACAAAAGGTTAAAATGATATCTGTATTCATCTTTTAACTGGATATGTTATAGATGAGATTGACTTTGGATGGATGTCGATGGATTTTATGTGTAGCGGCCGACGCCACTGTTTCCATGTGTTAGCAAGGTATTTTTAGCATGCATAAAGCCTCACCTATGCTAGTTTATATGGTTATTGGTAAAGTACAACAACTGTTTGTGTTTTTTTATTGTATTTAGACATCAGTGTGACAAGTGTGTGACGTTGTGCGCTCCCTGGTGAAGCCCGTTTTTCAGAGTCTGTATTCTGGGAAATGTAAGTGCTTTCTAAGTCAAACTGTACATTTAAGAATCAACTGGAGTTTATTGTGAATGTATATTCATATTGTTTTATTTTTTTTTTCTGTCAGTGTCCTTAGCCACTGCTTATTATGTTTTCTTATTATGTTTGTTACAAATTAATAGATCAAGTCAATTCAACTCTAGAAAATAAAAAAAAAATATTTTTTTTTTGTCAAGACTGCATTCCCATGCCAGTTGGGCAAAGGTTTGCGACCAACCGTTAATTAGAAGTGCTGATAACACGGACCACAGCCAATTATAAACACGAAACCACTCGCTGACTGCAATGCTGCCAATTTTAAAAGACACCCAACAGGCAAACTGCACTGATGTAATTGTGAAGGCCGGCACTGGCAGCCACTAGGGCGCATCAGCTGGCACAAAAGATGTGCAGTGGGCCAAAGGCTACGTTCAAAGAAACTATGGGCTTGAACCGCAGAAACGATTGTGATCACTTTGGCACAGATGAGTTGAAGCACGTAAACTGTTCAGACATGTCAGCCAGATACCAAAGTGAATTTGCTTTTTGCTTCACCTAATTCACTCAGCCTGGCATTATGTTAATGCTATCAGATTTCTTGTATTGCCCTTACCAATCAGTAGCAAGTGACATACCCATCACATAACATCAATTTCAGTTGACACAGAAGCTGCAGTGGCAGTAGGAAGCTGTTGGTAGGAGCAGTTAGTTTTTCTTAATAATCAAGAGTTATTTAAGAGTTATTTCTGTAAGCAGACTTAAAACAACCTGTACGGCTGCAGCAATCTCATCCACACTTTTTTTTTGTTTAATTCGTTTTACAAAGCTCTGATTGGTCAATTATTTCTTCAACCGGTGGAAATAGATTAGCCTGGCACTGAATGTCTGGAACCTCTTAGTTCATTTTTTATTTCCAAGGGACGTTATCAACGGTATAGGCAAATGTATAGATCTGCAACCATTTAGAGCAACGAAACAACGTAGTTCTGAGGGACACATTCAAGTCGGGGCAATGATTGGTCTGTTTTGAAGCAGGAAAAAAAATGACGGTGACCTGGTCACAAACTTTCTCAAATTACAGCTAAACAGTACACTACCATTCTAATACTTCTAGTTTAGCTGCTTTTACATTCTCTCTAACTGCTGTTAATGTTTTATGTAAAGCACTTTGAATTGGCTTGTTGTTCAGATATATATATATATATATATATATATATATATATATATATATATATATATATATATATATATATATATATATATAAATAAAGCTGCCTTGCCTGCCTATAATGTCTTTCTGAAAACATTAGAGGCAAGAAATATGCATTACAGTAACAGAATCTGGATTCATATGTGATCAGCACAGCCTAGTTGGACAGTTTGATGTGAGTTTGGTGAGCCTTGTGCATTGGGCTGAACACAGTATGCCAGTTATGTCCAGTAACTACGTTCTAGCATGATGCTCATCTGTTAGTCATCATCTAAGACATCTTAAGATCTTCAGACATCTGGCACTAGGCTAGATCTCCAGGCCATTTTTCACTGCAGAGTTGCCAGAAAGCTGATACCAGCCAGGCTTAAGCTAATAGAGGAAACAAGGGGTCTGTATCAACTAACGTTACGGTTCGGAGCCGCGAAGCGAGAAACGTGACACTAATGTACAACAGCAGCCTGTGTCTGATATAACGTAATTTACACTGATTTAAGTGCTCTTGGGTACAAGGAGGTTGTTGCTAGGCTCTGCATGCACAGCGAACCACCAATCACAATCAATGTTGATCAATTTATAAAAAACAACAAAACACAACAAAGCAGGCCCCGCTAGTCGACCACAAACTGAGATGTAGAGGGAGCTACATGCAGGCATTATTAATATCATTGACTTTAGCTAAGTTAGCCTTTTTCATTTTTTATGTAAATGCACTCCCCTACAAAATCACCCCAGTACTCGAGAATGATTTAATATTTCCAAATAGAGCCATTTATGTAATCTGGTAAAAATAACTTTCATGTGATATGAAAAATCTTTTTTCATATCTCAATATATATCGCAGGAAAAAACCATATCGCAGTGTCAGTTTTTTCCAATACCGTGCAGCCCTACCCTTATGAAACCAAAATATATTGCAGTACATTGGAAAATATCATGTGATATATTGGGCAATATATTCCCATATATGTGATTTAAGATTTATATTTTCCAATATATTGCCATATCCTCCTGAGAACCAAGGAAAATATTTTTTTTCCTAATCATATTTTTTGTGGTTCCATACCTGTTTAAGGTTAAAAAAAACATCCTACAATTTTAATTTTTTGACTTTAGCTAAGTTAGCCTTTTTCATTTTTTATGTAAATGCACTCCCCTACAAAATCACCCCAGTACTCGAGAATGATTAATTTACAGCATGTCCACTGTAGTGGACAACAGGATCATTTGAGTACGAAAACAGACACATTTGGTAGATGTGGAGTCATTATTTACATGAATATAGTCCTGATGTCCACTATAATTGACATTCATAAAATGGCAAATTTTTCAAAAGATACATAATGTAGTTGCTATCAGAACTCAATATATGATTCCTAACACCTTATTGAACAAGAAAATATATGATTATCATAGTAACAAAACCACAGGCAAACAATATTTGACTCATCTCTTATCTTTCCATAAAATGTGCTTCCTATGCCGTCCATTTTGGATTGAAAGATAGAGGCGGTTCCCGGCCTCCCAGCCAATTAAATAACATATCACTGAAAAGCCCAGGATGTCCTCTGTACAGTACAGCAGGAATTAATAGACTTACACAAAAGATTCCAAGGAGAGGAATGAAACTCAAATGTCCACTACAGTGGACATAAGTCAATGGGCTGGGTCTCAGGAGGATGCATATACGTTTATATATTGATAGCCTACATATAAAAAATATATTGCAATCAAGACCAAAAATGGCACTATATTTTTACATGTAATAGTTTGTCTTTATATTAGGGCTGTCAAAATAACGCATTCATTTAGATCAATTAATTTGAGAAAAAAATAACGCGTCAAAAAAAAAGAAAGAAAATAATGCAGATTAATCCATTCCATATTGTACTTTTTCCCAGAGCCGTTCTAGCCACCATTCGACTGTAAAATGAAGGAGGGAGACGAGAATGTGGATCATTAATTGGAACATTTTGTCATGGTTTCGGTGTTTTGCTTGGTATTTCTGTTCCCTGTTACGTGTAATCCTGTTTTCCTGTTCTTTGTATTAGGTTCTGTTTCCCTATTTGTGTACTTCTGTTTAATGTATGTCCCTCTGGATTTCTGTACTGTGGGTTTTGTCTCCTTGTCATTGAGTGATTTTCGGTCTTGTCTTGTATTATGTTCTGTTTCCTGTTTTATTGTGATAGTCCGTTTTCTGTCTTGTCATGTCTAGTTCTGCTTCCTGTGTTTTCCCGCCTGTGTGATTGTCTATTGTGCTCCACCTGTTCCCCTGCCCTGGTGTCACCTGTCCTGTGTTTGCTCGTTACCTAGTTTATTTAGCCTCTGTGTTTCCCTTTGTGTCTTGTCAGATTGTTTTGTGTCCGTTGTCCTGCCTGTGTGAGTTTGTGGTCCTCGCCCTGCTAGTGTGTGTCCTGGTCCTGTCTATTGAGTTAGTTCCTACCCTGTCAGTTTGTTTCAGACTTGTGCCTTTTTTTTGTATTTTTTCCTGGGTTTTTACCAGCCTTAGTGCTGCCGTGTTTTTGTTAATAAATCCCCTTTCTCAAACCTTCTCCTGCCTGCTCTCTGCGATTGGGTCCTTTATTCCCTGCCTACACGTAACACATTTACTTGGGTACCAAAATCCGGTGCTAATACGGCACAGGTGCCTTCACGACCTGTATCTACTGGACCGAATAGCAACGCAGATTTCTGCGCCTCATTCCGGTGCCGCTGATATGTCTGCTCTGCTCTCTGGTGCTCTGAAACCGACGTTACAGGCAACAGAAACATTGCTGCATGTGATGCTAGTTATCACTACACTCGACAGCAGCTAACGTTAGCCTACCGCTACCTAGTAGCTGGATTAAACACGGTTACAATGCTGACAGCTAACGCTAAACAGTGTAAAGTTTGTCTGTATTTCACTGTAGAGGATTCAACACCGTGATATAACAATCATAGACCGTATATAATGGACCAAGAGACCCCGTTGCTCTGGACAGAGACCAGTGAAGGCTATCAGAAGCACTTTTCCGGTGATGGCCAGCTTTACTGCGCAGCCTCCAACTGAGAGAGACAGCATAAATGTGACGTGAGCAACGTGTCTGAAAGTCTTCTGGTAGCTGTGCCAAGAGAAATCTCAATCATTCCCAATCTTCCAGAGAAGGAGAGTATAGGTAGTGATGATCAAATGAAGCTTCGCAAACCACTTTTTATTCTCTGAGCTCACTAGATGGCGCTCTCTGTTCAACAAATGGTTGAAAACACACTGAATTGCCATTCCTTTAACCTTTTTCTTTGAACAGAGAGCGCCATCTAGTGAGCTCAGAAAATAAAGACAGTGGTTCGGGAAGCTTCATTTGACCATCACTAAGTATAGGTATATCATATACCTATACTTAGTGACCGTATATGTAAGGAGATAACATGGGCACAGGCTAATTATTGCTAACTAAAATGCTAGTTAACATTAGTAATTAATCCTAAACATCTCATGTAAGTCGAAACTGCCTGCAAGTTTATCCTGTACTATATGGTAATTCCTCTACTATGTGACACAATCGTTAGCCTATTTTTACAAATACGTTTGCTACGGAGCCATAACGTGAGGTACAAGTTAATGGAGCCTTTTATACATTGTTGTTTCTTTAGAACTAAACAATGGACAAATAGAGTCTTCAGATGTAAAGTTATTCGCTGTCAAGTGGCGCCAAAATGAATGCTAGTCAGTGGAATGCTAACGGGAGGTGATGGCCAGGTAGCAACAAAATGGCGCCATAGGAGGTTCGAG
Source organism: Perca fluviatilis (assembly GCF_010015445.1). Taxonomy (NCBI): domain Eukaryota; kingdom Metazoa; phylum Chordata; class Actinopteri; order Perciformes; family Percidae; genus Perca; species Perca fluviatilis. Next base: position 6,748,786 of record NC_053118.1, on the reverse strand, counting down.
TTCTGAAGCGAAGCTTACCCCCTTGGTAACAATCTGCAGCTGCCGTTGTCGGATATATAATATATTGTAAAATGTAATGGAAAATAATATATTGCAATACATTAAAATATATTTCAAGTAATATATTGGTAAATATATTTTTCTTTCGTAAGGGTAATATCAACCATACCCACTTAAAGTTCAAATCTTCAGTCCTGCTTGTCTGATGTAAATAGTTAAATAATTTGGGTGCACTAATGGTCAAATTAAAACATTTGAGGCACATTAAAAGTCGAATATTGGTTATTGGTAATTTCCTTTTAGAATGTCAGCATCAATCAACTACTCTGAAGAAAACAAGCTTTTACAAAATCAATACGGTATAGAGTCACACATACAACTGCCTCGCCGCTGACCAATTACCTCACAGTTTAAAGAGACAATAAAGTCATGTATTTGATGTGATTCATTCATTCAAGCTCTTAGATACTAAGATGACAGACAGACTGAAGCTATTTTTTTATCAACCAAGGCATCTTCATTGCTGCTATTGAGGGATAACCTTGAACAAGAGAGGTGAGCTAATCTCAGAGCAAAGTGTGGTCTGTACAATCACACTGGATTCAATAGGGGAAACATTGCTTTATAGTGGTGTGTGTGTGTGTGTGTGTGTGTGTGTGTGTGTGTGTGTGTGTGTGTGTGTGTGTGTGTGTGTGTGTGTCAAACAGGGTAAAGGCTGCACGCTGTGGTTCAACCTGGCTTTGTGCTCTGCTGCAGCTTTAAACCAAGTAGACCTTTGCGCCCAGAATCAGGGTTTGAGGTAGAAATGTTGGGGTGGGTATCCACATAATGCATTTAAATTCAGAAGCATACATGCAGTGGTGGAAGAAGTATCCAGACACTTTACTTAAGTAAAAGTACTAATACCAAACTGTGAAAATACTCAGTTACAAGTAAAAGTATATAAGAATAATCAGGAAAATGTACTCCCCAATGAGGAATTCTAAGTAATGACAACAACACTGTCGGCGCGTCCACATGATACAAGCCTTCCGTGACCGCCCACCACCCCCACCCCTCCTCCATGCAGTTGCTAATAGCTAGGGAGGACACGGAGGATTAAAAAAACATGATGGACTCTTCAGAAGAGGTCATTATCTTCACTCGAAGGTCTGGCTAGTCCACACAACATTCCAGGATGGGAGAAAATCGTGCTCTGGTTTATTGGCATTTCTTTTAACCAATCACAATCATCTTGGGCGGCGCTAAGTTGGAACGTGTCTGCGATCAAAAGTTGCTGTCTGGATTTACCCTGCAGAGATCTGAGGAGCAGTTAACCATAGTCCTCATAAATCCACCAGAGTATAGAACGCCAACACAAAGAAAGAGGAAGATGGGGGCGATCCAGCTGAGAAGAGGGACATCCAGCGGCACTGGACCAATGTGGTAAATTAAACGTTATTAATATAGTCAAAGATTATTGATTAAAAGTTGCTAAATATAAGATTTCTCCAGTCCTTTTTTCTCTTTCCTCTTCAACATGCTCAGTCCAGCTGTGGCTAATGGGGGGTAGAGCCAGATGAGTGTCAATGACATCAACTTGGGTAACTTCCAATGTTATTTCCACTCCATATCCTTCCAAGTAGCATAAAGAATCTAGAGGGACTGGGGGAAGACTGATTGAACAGTAAGCCAGTTTCCTTACAATCTGTCAGCGTTAGCCCATCCCCTCTGCCCGAGTGCAGTGATCAGTCAGAGGTTTAACACTGTGATTATGTTATTCTTTTTCATTATCTTATTTGACAAAGGCGTGTGGATGGGTCCATCATCTGTCTACCCATTCAGTTACAAGCCATCTTCGTTTTTTTGTCTTCTTTTCCTGACCCCCTCCTTCTTCCTTTGTTCCTTTCACGGTCACAATAGCAAGCGCTCTATATTATCCTCAATTAATCCGGAGGAAAACTGTGTTGCATTGATTATTTTTCAGACTCAGAAGGATGTAGTTGCTCACTAGGAGATCAATTTCAGCTCTGAAGACGGACGACAAAAAATGACATCAGCATGGAACCCCGCCAAATCAAAGCAATAATGACTTCAGTTATTTCATTTTGTAATCACTTATCTACATGTGAAATGGCTACAGCTTTTATTCACTGAATTGCTAGAACATCTGTGTTTTATTTGGTAATTATAAACCATCGTGTGCAGCAATCAACAATCACAAAGTTTGTGGTCCACTGAACACAGATGAGGTGATAAAACATCAATGCCAACTGAGAAACTTGCAGCGGGGGGAGAGTAATCTGCCCCCGGATAATGGATTATAGATTCAATTTATTTTCAGTGTAAACTGAGTAGACAAGGCGGGACATGAGAAGAAAATGACATCGCACTTAATTGACCATTGGTGGAGATGTGCAGTGATGCATGTAGACCAGCATCGAGAGCATTCAAGGCTACATCAGTGGTTAGACTTGCTGCAATGTTTCCCCATCTCTTTCTTTTAATATAGAGGTCTAAGGGCGGATCCAATCCTCAAACAACCAACACCTGAGTAAGCCTGAACCAGATCTGGGTTTCTCACACAGGGTGCGATTTGTGAAAAAAGCTCTGTATGTCCCGGAGCTCTGTATGACTAAATACAACCAGAAACTGCTGCTCGGATATATTGTGTTCAAGTTACAGCGCTTTACTTAGCTTAAAATACTACCATTTTAGGTATATAATATATGGTCTATTGGTGAAGTGGCATTGGTCACTTTGAGGGGGGAATACATTTTGTCCCCACCGGGGATACAAATAATTCAGCAGAGGCAGGGATATGTAGACTAGAAAGGTGGAATGCATCCCCCCGGCAAATTGCACCCTGTTTTCACACATCTAGTCTACTTTATATCCAGATTGGCGCTGACTTAAAATCAATATGGCACTGAGGTCTGCATCATTTTGTCTTGACATGACAGCATCAGAGAGAGTCTACATATCTGATCTGTCTGATCAAAATATAAAACCTATTTTTTAAACATTTGTTTTTCAAATATTTTTAACAGAGCAAGAGCACTAAAGAACTACACATGACACAACGATGTCCTGTCGTCGTCACATACGTGAGCCACGTCTCCTGATATCTGTAATTGATTGGTCTGTAGATGGGCTTCCCCGTACTCTAGTATCCTCTCTCTGTGTCAGAGTTTTTGTGAGTGTTTTCCAGCTGATTCCTGCTCTCCCCGTGCTACAGCGGCACTTTTGTCGTTTTGTTGCGTTATTGGAACTATACTATTATACATAGGAACCTGTTGAGACACAAGTCCTTTAAGTCTAGTTATATTTTTGAGGAAATTACAGTTTGTAGTAGGATGATTTTGCGATTCTGTTGATCTGGGTTTTGAAATTTAAAGCTTTAGTGCGTAACTTTTTAACGAACGTCCATTGCATTCAAGCTATTGCCAAATGAGTTGCTACAAAGCTAATTAAGACTATCAGCTCCACACAACTCTCTCTGTATTTCTCAGTATGGCTATGTTCAGAAGATTGTGTCATCCAGCGACTATTGTGCGCAGAAACTCAAGTGAAGATAATGTCCTCTTCTGAAGAGTCCATGTTTTTTTAATCCTCCGTGTCCTCCTTGGCTACCAGCAACTGTGTGGGTGGTGCAAGATCACGGAAGGCTTGTATCATGTGGACGAGCTGACAGTTTTGTTGTCATTACTTAGAATTCCTCATGGGGGAGACAGAAACTATGATTTATAGCTTTAAGTCTGAGTCCAAAAACTACATCAAGAACTCCTGATATGGTTTGAAGTCTTAAACATTAAGGGCCCTATTTTAATGATCTGAAACGCAACTATCAAACGCGAAACGCAAGTAGCTTTGTGGGCGTATCTCGGCCGCTGTTGCTATTATACCGTCGGGTTAAATGACTCTTGCACCCAACGCAAATCTAAAATGGGTTGGTCTGAAGTAGCTAGGTGTGGTTTGGGCGTAACGTGCAATAAACCAATCAGGGTCATCTCACATTCCCTTTAACAGCAGGCGTGCTTGTTCCATGGCGGATTGCTATTATTACGGCGGATTTGCCAGGCGCACGCCAGCGGGAGCTGTCCGGGATAATAAATGCCCGTCTTGACCGGGTGGTGATGGTGCTGCGGCCTCTCGGGCACATCTCCTCAAGTCTGGAGAGGATTGCTGCAGCCATGAAGTGTGGGCCTCCAAACGCACCACCTGCTCCTGCTGTGCCCCCTTCTCCCCCCACTCCATCTCCGTCCACCCGCTCCATCAGGAGCACGTGGCACATTGCCACTCTCGGACCCTCAAGTGTCCAATCCCGCCGTAGTTCAACATCACGTCTCCTTAAGTCCTCTAATATTTCCTCATTTATGTCATCAACACATCCATGATTCATGGAAATGTTGTGTAAAACACAACCAGCCACAAAGAATGCTGTGACTTTTTGAGGACTGTACTGTAAAGTGCCTCCTGACCTATCCAAACACCTGAAGCGCATTTTCAGTAATATTTTTCTGTGTAATTATGTATGGTTTGCAAAAATGGGAACTGCTGCGTCCGTGTGGATGAGAGAAGCCAAGTGTATGCGCGTTGTGCACACGCTACATTATGGCCAAGCATGCACCCCTAAAATAGCATCTGAATAATGCACCACTGATTTTAGACTAGCGCCACTGACTTTAGACTTTAGGTTTTTCCTGGTCTGTGGCGGAATTGTTTTCTGAAACTGCAAAATAGCACCAGGGAATGTTTGCGCCTGAACACGCCTGCTCTTTTTGCTGAACCGCACCCGGGAGCGCAAGTTCATTCCCTAATTTACCAACGTGCGTCTGTGGAGGGAAAAGTCTGCTGTGCGTCGGGTGCAAAATAGGAATGATACATGCGTCGGTGTACAAAGTCAATTGCGCTGAGTGCAAGATAGGGCCCTAAGTCTTCAAGCCGAGCACTGACATCTAATTGTTTGTTTGGCACCAGTCAAAGATGCAAGCAGTTGATAAGTAACAGGTGAAAACAGTTTCATAAGTTAGTCAGTCAGTCAGAAAGCACATGGAATTTCAGTTAAAAGTGGAAGTTCTAAAAGTTTATTTTTTATTTTTTAAGAAAGTAAGTAAGTAAGAGTACGTATCCACTGCCAAGCGTCATTTCCACGCTTCCCATTAATTTCTATGGGAGCAGCCTGCAATGCATTCTGGTAGCGTTGAAGGGACTTTGGAGAAGCAGGGCTTTGAGTCGCCCACTCTTTATTTGCATAAAGTTGAATCCAGGCAACTTTATGCAAATGAGGATCGGCTGGCCTGGCTCGACGCCTCTCAAAAACTCATGAAATCTTTTAAACTGACCCTTGTAGATCTGAAATGAAGACAGTTTGCAACTAGTTGCACTATGCAACTGCATAACCTATTTCTCGCCATTATGATCCGTTTTGAAATCCGGGAGCAGACAGCCCCACATGAAGCGTTCGTCCAATCAGGTGCAGCCATCGCGGTTGTAGGAGGGTGTAGCCTGTTTTCTTTGCTTGTCAGTGGTCAGTGAAGAGAAACTGAAAACTGCTGGAGGCTAGCCCAATAGCGTGCAATGCTGGGAAGCGGTGTAAAGTATGTAGCTTTTACAGTGTTCTGCACAGAAAAGTGATCCGGTTGATGATGACGCTTGGACCGTGTAGAATCTGGACACTGGACACATTGGACTGTGTAGAATCCGGACTTGCCTCTCTCCAGGTACATCATGCTGTCTGTCTGTCTGTCTTCTCCTTTGTTGTTTTTCTTCCATTCAGCTGCTCTGCAAAGACAGCGGCTATCTGGATTGGTGGAGAGCTAAATTGCTCAGTGTGAGCTTGGTCACGGCTCAGCTCTCCTTGAGATAATGAAATGACAATTAATGTGAAAGCTGTTGCCATCCGCTCATTTGTTCGCTCACTAGTAGAACAGCAGCATGGGGGGAGAAAAAGTGCCCAGAAAAAGTTTTCATATTGAATAGCTGCTGAAATCATGTTGAAAATGCAAATGCATGCATACTGTATATAGACACATGCTCCCTGGCCATAGATATGATTTAAATATAAATTTAATTTTGGTATCAGATTACAGTTTCTCCAGAACTGTCCAACTGACTCTCTACCTTTTACTGCCACTTTATTTAATAGACAAATTTACTGATAGTCTAAATTTTCATTTTCTATGGCTGTTAAAAGGCACCGCAAGTAGAGTTCAGATAGAGCTCTGAAGCTAAGTAACCCATGTAAAAAAGGTAGATCCGTTATTAACCCGGTGACACTTAAGTCAATACATTATTTACCGTAGCCAGGGGCCTACACAGCACAGAGCCACATGGAGCTCTGGCCTACTGAGATAGTCCCTGACAGAATGGCAAAGGACACATAATTTATACATATAAGAGCAAAAGCAGACCCTTGGGCATTTCATAAGATGTCTGTGAAGTGGAAATTCTAGCTATACCCCAAAAACCACATAGAAAAAAAAAAATGTTTTCCATTATTGCATTTTCCTCTCTAAATCAATACACTTGTAGGATAAAATTGCAAATATATAACCATTATCTCAGTAGAAGTAAGACTAGCTCATGGAATTGGAATTACATATGTGGTTTTGTGTTTTTATAAGACTGCAGGCTAGTATTTCATGTTTTTTGTCTCTCCAAACAATTAATTTAACTGACGGCAAAAGCTAGTAAAGTATGACTTGAAATTACATCATCTCTGTTATTATGCTAGTGGGGGGATGTGATAAAGCTGTGTAATCTAGTTAGCAAAGTCCCCGTTTTGCATGGCTGATCAAGCTAAGCTTCTTGTGACTGCATTACAAAGCAAAAGCTCAGTCAAGTACACAAAATGAAAACAGATCAAAGGGAATGCGAAGCGTGGAGCACGCTGCAGTACGGGGCGGTCCACTGTACCTGGTATTGGTTAGCTTTTGCAAGCTCCTGATTGGCTGATTCAACGTTGGATGATGTAGTCTGGATGTAATCTTCAATGCTGTCTGAGGAAACAAAGAGCAGATTGATTGTTAATGGGTCACTTTCATTCCAACAATTTACAACAATGTGGTCAGGTGGTGTGTTATATCACACACTTCAAAAAGGCACACGCTTATTTATCCATTTATTTATTGGTAAAAAAAACACAAAAGTCTACTGTCATCTATTGTATGTATTCCAAAAAACTCTTTTTTTTGCTGTTGGCTCAGTTTGAATTATCATACTCATTTTCAGGTTCATACTTGTAATTTGGGTTTCTACTAGAACATGTTTACTTGCTTTGATGTTCAAAAAACACATTATTTATCAAACTGTCTGTCGGAATATACCTGTATTCACCCATTTATTGCATTCTATAGAGTAGGGCTGGGCGATAAAACGATAACGATAGACACGTAAATCAATATCAATAGAAAATGCGTTCGATAAAACGAACGTTCGATAACTTGTTTTTCTTCGTCGGAAGAAACCAGAGGTTGCGAAGCAAGTTTGCTTGCATGAAAAAAGGAACTCACTCTCTGGTAACCTAGCAACGTAGGAAGTGACACTCTAACAGCCAATCACGTAACAGTATCGTGTTTGGTTGCGCCATATCGCTGTCTCGTGTTGGATTCTACAATAACAGAACCGGCGGCGTGGAGTGATAAGTGGAAAGTGAGTGCCGCAGCAAGCGAGGAAATTGTTGATAAAACAGGAAAAGTCAGTATGGCAGTTTTGGGGATTTTATAAGTCTGACCGTAGTCAGACCAATGTCGTCAGCAAATTATGCAAGACCACCGTCCCCACCAACACTGGTAATACCACAAACTTGTTTTACCACCTTAGCCGCGCTCACACTTTGGAGCACAGCCGTATTCGCCAGCAACGTCCAACAACATCTGCAACACCGCACAAGCAGCATACCACCATGGAGAGGTACTCTGCATCAGCGCCTTACTAAACGCTACAAAGAAATAACGGAGGAAGACATGCTGAGCACTGTCGAGAAGCCAGGTTACAAACCTAGCACTAAACTTACAGAAAATAGTTCTTCTCAGGTTTCAGGTTTCTCTATGTTTATATGTAACACTTTATTAAGCATTTCTTACTTATTCTTTAATTTTGCACCTTAATTTTAAAAGATAATTGTTAAGTGTTCATTGTGATTTTAGACTTATGTTTACATTTTAATTATGTTTGTGTTTTCCATTGTTGTGTTGACATTTCTGTCTGAGGGGATTATAATCAGAGGAAGGTTAAGTTTAAAATAAAAATTTTAAAATGTAATATTTTTCTCCTGGTCCTTATTTTAAATAGGTCATAAAAAATATCAATAATCGATATCGACTGATATGAAACACTTAAATCGTGATACAGTTTTCAGCCATATCGCCCAGCCCTACTATAGAGAAATGGCTAAATCAAAGCAGCAGAGGCCCAGATATCCTGACTTTTAGTCTCTAGTATTAGTCAAGCTCCAAAAACCTACACTTCCTATAATGCAACTAAATTGTGTCTTTGATCGGACACCTCCTGCCAAATAACCACTCATATTTTTATAACTCTATGTTTCTGGAGTTGTACATGTGTAGCCTCCAAGCCCAGATGACTGCTTGACAAACAAGTATAAACTAGTATACATTTGTGTGTCATCTGTCTTCATGGCATGTTGTTGTCTTCTGTCTGTAAATTATAACCCATACTAATTTCAATCAGGAGAGACTTCGTTGCACATATGCAAATATTTATTGTAGATGAGCATGATATGAACATGGATACATGAAATGTGCATAGTCTTTGGGGATTAAACTCCATCATAGTAAATATTTAAAGAGGCAGAGAAACAGGCATATGCCCCCCCGATGGAGCCTAGACACTGGTGATGGTGGAGAGGGAACCAGGAGGTCGAACGGAGGACCCGTCCGCCAGAAGGGACTCCGGTTGCAAAGGTTGACGAAGCCCGGAGGTGGAAGGGGAGGAGGAGGGTTGCACTTTTGCCTGAGAAGACAGCTGATACCAAGAGAGGGACATTTAAAACATGTCGTTCTGTGATTGGATCATGATTTTGTGGCCAATTCTGATTGTCTTACTGAAGAGTGCATGCCTCTTAACAGCTGAATAGAATTAGGGAGAAAGAGTGGTGATTGCAGTCATAGAGGTCTTCCTGAAGGAATTTGCGCTGAGCTTCATGTCTTGCTGTTTCCTGTTTCTTTGGCCTCAAAACATCTGGCCAAAGGAGTTGGCCAAAGAGTTGAAAATTAAATGTCTGGCTAACACTGGCACATTTACGGAAATGTTGATTGTGTTGATTAAAAATCAAAATGTAATGCATGCTTAAAAGGTCAAAATCCCCCTCAAAAGACCAATATTTGTTTTGAGCAATCAGAAAGGGATACTTTTCTGTTTGTGTAGTATCATACTGTATTTTTTTTGAATAATTAGTCCTCTTACAATAAATTAAAAGACTGACCTTTTTAAAAAGCGCTTGCTCTCCAAATTTCAGTGGACACTTGATATTGGTAATCAGATATTAAGTGACATCCTCAAAACTACCAGATATTAACCTGACAACTGCACATACCTTTACTAGCTTCACATTAATATTTGTTTGTCATTTGTCTTTGTGTGTCACAACTTGCTGAGTCATCTTAAGCTTAATCAAGGGCGTAGGTTTAGTTTCAACATTGGGGGGGGCGGGGGCACATTAAAACTGGAGGGTCTGGGGTCCTCCCCAATAAAATGTTGAGCGTCAAACACTTCATTTCCTGCATTCTGGTGAATTTTTATGCAACAATGTATGGTGCAAATGTCTTTATTTACGTAAAGGAAATAATTATTCTCCTTCTCTTCTTTGCTTTTTTTTAGCAATCATGTACATCACAACAACAAATCTGTTAGATAATGAGACCTTGTTGAAGCCAGAAGCCCCAAAGTTTAAATCTACATAAAAGACATGAAATCCCAAATCTACTTCTTCTAAATATTGGAGGGACATATCCCCTGCATCCCCCCCGAAATCTTCGCCTATGAGCTTAATGGAAGGTCTAACATTTGTTATATTGTTACTATGCACACAGCCTCGACAGCACATTATGTGACAGCCCACCAGCCCTCAGTGTTACCAAGGACTGCAGGTCTAATAGTTAACACTGGTACAACAGCAGGGCCTCATTTAAAGGCTGTCAATACACAGAAGTTAATGGGATGAGACAGAACATGTTTAATGAACTGGATGGTCCAAAATATTTGGTATCACCACATAATTACCCACATATATTTACAACTGGCCTATAATAGTGAGAGTGCTATTGATTGTTTTGGTGTTGTGAGAATGAAACACCAGTTCAGAGATGTGGGTAAAGACTCAGTGTTTCATGTTGTGATGGCCTCTGATAATTACTGCACCACTTAAGCGTGTTGAGAATTACCTTTTGAACTGAACAGGAGGTGAATGAATTGTGCTGATTGACTAAACGCACTTACTCCTTTGGTGAGTTGAAGAAGACGGAGCAATACATGTCGAGCTCAACCCGTTCTCACTCCCAACTTGTAAAATACTGATGCTTGGACAGTGTCTCTCAGCGTCAGATACCGACGCAAAAATCCCCCTTTAGCGTCTGGATGGAACGCTCCGGGCAGAGCAGCAGCTCAACCACGGCGCTGTAAAATGACGTAGTATTAAGAGCTGTAAAATGACGTAGTATTAAGAGAGAAAATGGTAGAGAGTAGTATGAAAGACCGAAAATCTGCGTAAGGAGGTTGGTTGGAGGGGTGGTGGATGGGTCAAACAACACAGGACTTTCATCCAGGAGACCGGGTTTCATGTCCCGTTCTTGTCCCGCATGTCACTGAAATGTACATTTTGTAACCCCACCCACAATCTTTTCCTAAACCTAACTGTCCCGTTCTTGTGCCGCATATCAGTTAAACGTAAGTCCCGACCCATAACGTCAAAAAATTACGCCATGAGTCCCAACCAAGCGCGTGTAAATATGACGCTAAAGGACCAAGCACATCTACAGCGGGGAAAATAAGTATTGAACGCGTCAACATTTTTCCCAGTAAATATATTTCCGATGCGGCTATTTTTTCACCAGATGTCAGTAACAACCCATGTAATCCACACATACAAATATATCAAAACATGTACTGTATGTCCATGACAAAAGTTATGTGTAATAAAGTGGAATGATAATGGGAATAAATGGGAATAGAATATTCAACACATGAAGAAAAAGGGGTGTAAAAAGGCATGGGAAGCCAATAAACCATCTGAAATCTGTCAGTATTTAGGAAGCAATCCTGCCCCCTATTAGTGCAAATTAATATTAGCTGGAGTAGTCCTAATTGATGGCCTATAAAAAGGTTTCTCATTACCAAGGTGTCACTCAACAAGCATTTCTTGATGGGTAAAAGCAAAGAGCTGTCCCAAGACCTTCGCAAGCTTATTGTAGAAAAACATACGGATGGCATTGGTTACAGACGAATATCTAAACTTCTGAAAGTTCCAGTGAGCACTGTTGGGGCCATTATCCGGAAGTGTTCAGAACATAATTTCACCATTAACCGGCCACGACCAGGTGCTCCTCGCAAGAGTTCTGACAGAGAAGTCCATAGAAGACTTAGAAGTGTTGTCGAAGAACCAAGGACCACTCGCGGAGATCTTCAGAAAGACGTGGAAGAAGCAGGTACATTTGTTTCAAAGAAAACAATTAGTAATGCACTCAACCACCATGGCCTCTATGCACGCACACACCGCAAGACACCACTGCTCAAGAAAAGGCATGTGGAAGCTTGCTTACAGTTTGCAGCACAACATCTGGAGAAGCCAATGAAATACTGGGAGAATATAATCTGCTCAGATGAGACCAAATTCAAACTCTTTGGCTGTCATAGCATACACCATGGTTGGAGGAGAAATGGCACTGCACCGCACATCACCCTAAAAACACCATACCAACAGTGAAGTTTGGAGGTGGGAGCATCATGGTGTGGGGCTGTTTTTCAGCATATGGCACTGGCAGACATCATATAATTGAAGGAAGGATGAATGGAGAAATGTACCATGACATTCTTGATAAGAATCTGCTGCCATCCACCAGGATGCTGAAGATGAAACGAGGGTGGACATTTCAGCAAGACAATGATCCCAAACACACAGCCAAGGAAACTCAATTGGTTTCAGAGAAAGAAAATCAAGCTGTTAGAATAGCCCAGTCAATCACCCGACTTAAATCCAATTGAAAAACTCTGGAAAGAAGTGAAGATCAGAGTTCATAGAAGATGCCCCCGGAAGATTTGAAGACAGTTTGTGTGGAAGAATGGGCAAAAATCACAGCTGAGCAATGTGTGTGACTAGTTTCTTCATAAAGGAAGCGTCTTGAAGCTGTCATTACCAACAAAGGCTTTTCTACTACACTCACCTAAAGGGTTATTAGGAACACCATACTAATACAGTGTTTGACCCTATCCTGTCAATATGGGCCAACATTTCTTAAGAATGTTTCCAGCACCTTGTTGAATCAATGACACAAAGAATTAAGGCAGTTCTGAAGACAAAAGGGATCCCCCACACCATGACACCACCACCAGCAGCCTGCCCACAAGGCATGACGGATCCATGTTCTCATTCTGTTTACGTCAAATTCTGACTCTACCATCTGAATGTCTCAACAGAAATCGAGACTCATCAGACCAGGCAACATTTTTCCAGTCTTCCACTGTCCAATTTTGGTGAGCTCGTGCAAATTGTAGCCTCATTTTCCTCAAGGTTGTGCATGTTGTGGCTTCACAAATGCTTTACTGCATGCCTCGGTTGTATCGAGTGGTTATTTGAGTCAAATTGATTTTCTATCAGCATTTTCTATCAGCCCATTCTCCTCTGACCTCTAGCATCAACAAGGCATTTTCGTCCCCCAGGACTGCCGCATACTGGATGTTTTTTCCCTTTTCAAACCATTCTTTGTAAACCCTAGAAATGGTTGTGTGTGAAAATCCCAGTAACTGAGCAGATTGTGAAATACTCAGACCAGCCCATCTGGCACCAACAACCATGCCACGCTCAAAGTTGCTTAGACCACCTTTCTTTCCCATTCCGACATTCAGTTTGGAGTTCAGGAGATTGTCTAGACCTGGACCACACCCCTAAATTCATTAAAGCAGCTGCCATGTGATTGGCTGATTAGATACTTTCATTAACATGAAATTTAACAGGTGTTCCTAATAATCCTTTAGGTGAGTGTAAGTATTAAAGCAAGTGTGTTCAATACTTTTTCCCTGTGTCATTTCACTTCATTATATACAACTTAATTTATGGACATATTTGTTTTGATATCTTTTCTAGGTGTGTATTACTTGGGTTGTTACTGACATCTGGTGAACATTTCATGCTGATAGCAAAGAAATATCTTTGGTAACACAAAAAGTAGGTTGTTAATGATTAACGAATGAGGAACGAATGAGGAATGTAACGAATGGTTAACTAATGAGTAGTTACTGATTGACTGATTCAAGCACTAATGATTAGTTACTGTTAAACAGAGTGGTAGTTACTGTTAAATGAATGAGTAACGAATGGATAATTAATGAGTAGTTACTGTTTGACTGTGATGCAAGCACTAATGATTAGTTACTGTTAAACAGACTGGTAGTTACTGTTAAATGAATGAGTAATGAATGGTTAGTTAATGAGTAGTTACTGACTGACTTTGATTCAAGCACTATTGATTAGTTAATGTTAAACAGACTGGTAGTTACTGTTAAATGAATGAGTAACGAACGGTTAGTTAATGAGTAGTTACTGATTGACTGTGAGTCAAGCACTAATGATTAGTTACTGTTAAGCAGACTGGTAGTTACTGTTAAATCAATTAGTAACGAATGAGAAACTACTGGTTAGTTAATGATTAGTTACTGAATGACTGACTCAAGCACTAATGATTAGCTACTGATAAACAGATTGTGTGTGTGTTACTGTATTAATGAATCATTAGGAAATCTGTACATGGGATTTATGGTAATACAAATAATAGACATGATACAGGATGATTCTCATAATATATTTTAATAATGATATTCACAAAACATTTACATTGACAAACAAGGTATATTCTGTAGCTTTGACACTGTTGAAGGCTTAAAAGCAATTGTATGCTGCTGCAGGGTATGCTTTAATCCTGCCACCCTGGGTTTTGTGCTGTTGAGCGGTTGTTAAAGACCAAAGAAGAATTGATCCTTAGCTACTACTTATTAACGAATGATTAACTAACAATTATTTTCCATTACTGAGGCATTGTGCGTACCTGCAAATAAAGTGATGAATCATACTAAGTGATTAATCATTATCAAATGATAAGTTAAGCATTCACTACCATTGGTACTAAGTGGTGGTTAATGATTCACTACCATTGGTACTGAGTGGTGGTTAATCATTAAAGGAACACGCCGACTTATTGGGAATTTAGCTTATTCACCGCAACCCCAAGAGTTAGACAAGTCCATACATACCCTTCTCACCTCCGTGCGTGCTGTAATGCTGTCTGACGGCTCCAGCGGTATCAGGCCAGCACAGAACTTTCAGGTGAATGGTTCCAGTAATCCTACTGCTCCAAATTGTGACAAAAGTGACAAAATAACGCCAACATGTTCCTATTTACATGTTGTGATTTGTATAGTCACAGCGTGTACAAAAAACAACGTAATATGAGACACAGCCATCTTCTAACCGTAAACAAACCGGGAACTATATTCTCAGACAGGCTTGCTGCAAAGCAAATCATTCCGCCCAAGTACTATATTCTTCTGCCTGAGAATATAGTTCCCGGTTTGTTTAAGGTTAGAAGATGGCTATGTCTCATGTTACATTGTTTTTTGTTCATGCTGTGACAAATCACAACATGTAAATAGGAACATGTTGGCGTTATTTTGTCACTTATTCGGAGGAGTAGGATTGCTGGAACCATTCACCTGCATGTTCTGTGCTGGCCTGCTGCTGCTGGAGCCGTCAGACAGCATTACAGCACGCACGGAGGTGAGAAGGGTATGTATGGACTTGTCTAACTCTGGGGGTTACGATGAATAAGCTAAATTCCCAATAAGTCGGCGTGTTCCTTTAAGGAATGATTAAAGGGATACTTCACCGATTTAGCATTCAGCTTTGTATCAGTAGAAACCCGATAGTATTTCTGAATGACCGTGCCTCCCTCCCTCATGTCCCCCTGAGACGAGAGATTTCTGCATTTGGGGCCTGGAAAAAATCTTCCGATGACGTAAAATGACGAGTTTTGCGTCATTGGAAGATTTTTGGGCCAGAGGCAAAGGACTACAGCCAGTAGTAGGATCTACTTCCGTATGTTTTCAACACGCCCACAGGGGTTGGACTGCCGAAATTCCGGGCCGAGGTATTCCGAATGAAAACGACTGTCAGCCATCTTGAATCTTCGCTAAACAGGCTTTCGGGTTTTCAACAGAAAACATTTACAACAATTATCTGCATTCAACATCGGTACAGATCGGAGAATATGGAGGAAACGTTATTATAGACGCAATACTCGGCACACTACGTGAGCTTCGCCTGCACGGAGACCAGCGGTGTCGCTCAATGCCGCTAGCCAGCTAGGGGACATCCTCATCGGCTAGGTGGAAAGCTAACGCTAGCTGTCCACCTGTCCCAGCCATCCTGCTTGCAAGTGTCTGCTCATTAAACAACAAGCTGGACTACATCCTCCTTCAACGAAAATCCCAACGTGAGTTCAGTGACTGCTGTGTTTTTGTTGTTGTGGAAACATGCCTGAACAACAGTGTACCGGAACCGGGACTATCCAGCTACCAGGCTGCTCTCCCGCCCGTGGAGGTGGGCTGTGTTAAACGGACTGGTGTAGAAATAAAATCCAACTAGCTACTGCTAACTGCTGGTGGAGCTTGTGACTGTTAAATGCCGACCATTCGACATTCCACGCTAATTTACGGCTGTGTTTATACTCTGTGTTTGCGTTTAGCTAAACCAACGTTAGTACGTTAGCTGAACTTTACGGATCCTGCTTGCAAGTGTCCGCTCATTTAGACCACAAACTGGACTACATCCAACTTCAACGACACTCCCAACGTGAGTTCAGAGACTGCCGTGTTTTTGTTGTTGTGGAAACCTGCCTGAATAGTGTACCGGACTGTCCAACTACCAGGCCTGCTAGCCCTCCGAGCTAGAGATGCTCTGTCGCCAGGTAAAAGAGGTGGGCTGTGTTAACACCGAGTGGCGCAGAAATGTGGTGATTTGTATCCATTTAACTGCTAACTGCTGGTGGAGTTTGTGACTGTTAAATGCCGACCATTCTACATTACACACTAATTCACGGCTGTGTTTATGCTCGGTGTTTACAGCCCACCAAGCGCTAATGCTAGTATGCGTTAGCTGAACTTTACGGAGCCTATAAAGTGTGTGTACTAAATGTAGCCAGTTTCGTATGTCGTTTTTATATAATGTCGTTTTTATATATGTTAAATGTGTAACACAACTTGAGTCACGATGAAACGTTGTTTCGTGTATATGGTTGAAATGACAATAAAACACGCTTGAGTTGAGTTGAATGCCTCTGTCGGTCTGTCAAGCGGTAGGCGTGGCTTGGGAGTGGACTCAAAGCAACGAAGCAGGTGCATTCTGGGATTTGGTGTTTTTCATCCATATAAGACCAAAACACATTTTCTGGCTTTTCTCAGCCTAGAAGGCACCAATTTCAATTTTTTTTTCACATTTCTACTACATAAGTGACCCAATTTAAAGATATATTCAGCTTTCCAGCGGTGAAATATTCCTTTAATTAAGCATTCACTACCATTAGTTAAGCATTGTGCGTACTTGGAGATAAAGTGATATATCATACTGAGTGGTTAATCATTAAGGAATGATTAGTTAAGCATTCTGAATGCTTAACTAATCATTCGTTAACGAATGCTTAACTAATCATTCGTTAATGATTAACCACCACTCATTACCAATGGTAATGAATGCTTAACCACTCAGTAGAGATATCACTATCTCCAGGTACGCACAATGCTTAGCTAGTGGTAGTGAATGCTTAACTAATCATTCCTTAATGATTAACCAACACTCAGTACCAATAGTAGTGAATTTTAACTAATCATTCATTAACGATTAACCACTCAGTATGACATATCACTTTATGTCCAGGTACGCACAATGCTTAATGCTTAATCCAATTGAAAAACTCTGGAAAGAACTGAAGATCAGAGTTCATAGAAGATGCCCCCGGAAGACTTGAAGACCGTTTGAGTGGAAGAATGGGCAAAAATCACAGCTGAGCAATGCGTGTGCTAGTTTAACTAGTTAGTTTAGTTAGTAACTAATCATTAGAGCTTGAATCAAAGTCAATCAGTAACTACTCATTAACTAACCATTCGTTACTCATTCATTTCTCATTCGTTAATCATTAACTACCTACTTTTTTGTGTACCTTATTGTAAAGTGTTACCATATCGGTAACAGTATCTTTACTGAGAAAAATGTTGATGCGTTCAATACTTATTTTCCCCACTGTAAATATGACGCTAAAGCAGCCTTTTTGCATTAACGCCAAAGGCACCTGACAAAGCGTCGCTTTTTGATGCTATGGGAATGAGAATGTGTTCACATGGGCGTCAGTTTGGTTTGAAATGTGCTGGGGACAGAGAGGCATTTGGAAGTGCATTTCCAGAAGTGCTGGGTACAATGATATTCATTTTTTTTTCTCTTTTGCGCAGGTCATGTTTTGAAAGACGCTGTCCTGTAGATTACTAATGTAAATTAATAAAAATGTATTAAAAAATGTGGTGATGTCCGACACGTTTTATGAAGAAGCCTTACGTTTTCAAAAACCATTAGACAGGCATTCTAAAACGCTTAACGTGGTTTAATGCAGGGTGTGAACTACGCAAGCTTCAAGGCGTGGCGGCGCTGCGG
Source organism: Perca fluviatilis (assembly GCF_010015445.1). Classification (NCBI taxonomy): domain Eukaryota; kingdom Metazoa; phylum Chordata; class Actinopteri; order Perciformes; family Percidae; genus Perca; species Perca fluviatilis. Next base: position 6,730,878 of record NC_053118.1, on the reverse strand, counting down.
TGCAAATTCAACTCATGTTTAGGACATGTTAATTTAAAGATTCACAGAAAAAATATAAACATTGGAGGCCATTAATTGGCACGCAAAGTCCTTGAAATCCATTCTGCAGTAAGCGTCATATAGCCATGGTAAAAAGAAAACAAGGCAGTTTAATTAATTTCAGTTTTACTAAGAAATAGTGTAGCGATGACGTTAATAGCACGACCAATTCACCTGTTATTAGCACACCTCCCATCGGGGTGACAACGCAAGAAGAAGCTGAAGAAATAATGTCCTCTGGCTGAAAATGATCCTAATCACTCTTGTTCCTCTCTCTCCCGTTAAATTGGAAAAGTCCTATTATTATGGACGTTATCTGATAAGCGTTTCTGCTTCATTAGAGCCTATAAGGAAAAAGCTTACGGAGTGTCTATTTGCACCCCTGGTACGAATAGCCTCGGCCACACAGCTGAGCTATTCACACCCTGTGACGTAACAACAAAAAAACGTTGCTCGGGGGCACCGAAATCATGGCGGACGTTCATCTTCCATGACCGCAGAAACTGGCAAAAAAGTTTTGTCTCTAAAGTTTATAACAATTGAATTTCTAGCGGAAAATGGATACTACAGTTGCGCTTTCTGTCTTCAGTGAAAGCATACAACCGTTAGTTTTTTAGCTAGTACCTATTTTTTGTATACAGTACCGTTACCTAGCAACCGAGGCTTGAAGAAACCAAGTGGTAAACAGTTATACATTGTACTGTAAGAAATGCTAGGTGAGTGGTTAGTATGCTTACGGGGGAGTATGGGAGTTTGGAGTTTGATTCCACTGTGAGGTGATCTTATCTTTTTTATTTTGGATTGGATAATTTGCATGCAATTCCCCAAGTCAGTTTTTTTTGCAGGGTGGTATGGGAAGACTCATGAATATGCCTGCTCTGGTTGGGTTGGTTAGGTTTAGGCAACAGGAGTGGGATTGGTTATGGTTAGGGTAAGAATGTCAGGACGATAATATTCCAAAAAGGTGTAATACATGAGTAGTATGGATAACTGTGTTTAACTATATGCCAAGGTACTGTAAATGCACAGGGGTGCAAATAGCATACATTGATATTTGTACCAGACGGGGTATTAATAGAACACATTGCTGTGTGCACCGGCGGGGTACGAATAGCACTCATTTCTAATTGCACCAGGGTACGAATAGCACTTCTAATTGTACCAGGGGTGCAAATAGCTTCACCCAAAACCTTAATGTGGTTGAATGTAGCAGGACTACCTAAACAACAATCAATGATCACCAAATTTCTCTCTCATATTGCTCATCATAACCACTGAAAACTGTCAAAAAATCTAACTGAAAGTCCTATTATTATGGACGTTATCTGACATTAAGCGTTTCTGCTTCACATTTTCAGCAGGGCAGCGGAGCGGCTGAGGGTTGACTCCCCACGGTTCTCATATGTCCTATAAGGTCCGCAGCAGATCGGCTGTGTCTGTGCCTGTCCTGTGGCGATAGAGCTTTTTGTGGATTTGTTGGCATCTGTCATTCACGAATTATAGGCCTATGTGTTATGAACTTTATTTTTTTAACTAAATTGAGCTCGAGGTTTTAAAAAAAAAGTGGTTGGTACAAAATGACTCATGACGAAATGTGGTGGGGACGCGTACCCACCGTCCCCACCGAAATCGACGCCTATGTGTGTTCATTCAGAGTAAGGTTGACCCCTTGCCTGACTCGTTCATTCTTTACCTGCCTCTCTGGTATGGATTTGTACTTTTTTCATTATTGATTGATATTGCCTGACTCGTTCTCAACTCAAGCCTTGTTTCTAACATGCACATTACAATTACACATTTAGATTACCAAGATGACCAGATACCTGCAAAACGATTGGCATTCCTATCAGCACCAATTAACAATGGTAGCATGCTAACATGTTTAACATGTCAGACATTATACCTGTTTAGTTTTAGCATGTTAGCATTGTCCTTATGACTGTGTCATCATGTTGACATTAGAATTTCGGTTAAAGCACCGGTTTGCCTAAGTAGAGCCTCAAACACCCCCCAAAGGGGCTGTGGACTCTTAAATTTCTGGTAAAGCAACAATAATTATGTGTTCTGGGACTGTCAGAACATAGGAAAATGTCTTATTAACCACCCAACCAAATCTAAATGATTAAAAAATTTGGCAAGTATATAAAATTAGGTTTTGTGAAAAAAAAGCAGTATTCCCCGCCGTGAGGCGCAGGGCACGCATCCTCTGAAGGCGCTAAACAAAAGAATGAGCTGCAGCCATTAGAAGAATGAGTGCCACTCCGCGGCATCAGACTTTCATTAGCAGCTAGCACACACAGTCTATGGTAGGACAGCACACACATCAGGAGTCAAAGGGTGTCGCTTCACGGCGACAGACAGCACAAAGAACACACCTAGTGAGCAGTAACTGCCGGCGGGCCGGGTAGCCGATTGTTGTTTTTTTTTGCGTTAGTGACAACTCTTCTGCTTGTGTTAATATGATTGTGGCATTTTTTAGACTGAAAGAGCTAAGAGAGCTTGAAGAATGTATCAAACTTGCGCCGCTTACACACGGGTTGAAGGAAACAACACTGATGCTATGCGCTCTAAAATGAGTGGTAACATCGTTTTTATATAGTAGGGAAAGGGTTATGTTAATGATGGCCGTCGAAAAAATCCTAGACTCAGAAATGGTGAAAAATAGTTCAACGGTCTAACTCCACAATTAAGAAGTACACAGTAGTAGTATTTTCTGTAATGTTTTTAGAAAGAACTCACTAATTTTGCTTTACCCGGACTTTAAGAAGATTAGCAGCTATCAAACATAGCACAGCACATCTGTTCAATGATAAGCTGGCTACTAAATGAAGCTTTAATAAAAAATTTTAATATGTTTATTTGGCTGTTGGGCTAGAATTTCTGTGGATATTAATGGTCCCCAGACAATGATTCCTAGGGCCCTGTCTTGAACCTCGTGCAGCACAAAGTCCGACGCAAGTGTCTTTGCTAGTTTAAGACCGATGCAGTTGTTGATTTCCTGTCTAGCATCCACATCGTTTAAATAGCAAATGCACCTGCGCCCATCTATGCACCCATGGGCGTGCTGGTCTTACAAGGAGGTGTGTTCAGGTGCATTCTTGGTGTATTGCTATCTTGAGGCAGCGGAAAGTGTTTGCGCCATTGACCAACAAAAACCTGGTCTAAAATCTATAACGCAGCATTTCATTGTTATTTTAACAGCTAATGTGCCTAGGCTCGTGCATAGCGCGCACACACTATGCTTGTTACACACACAGGGACGCGCAACAGCACACACACATGCAGAAGATAAAAAATACAAATATTACAATGTGAAATAGTACTATATGATCTGCTCGCGCTCTTTCACTTCACGCTAGGGTTTTGACTTTTGCCCAAAAATCATATTCGAAGTTTGTTTGTTTATTAATATTAATATGCGACTATATTCAAGTATTTATTCATATTTTGACCATGAAATGCCTTCAGTAAGACCTATATTTTTATCAAACTTAAGTTGTATATGTTCTGCCCACCAGAGGGCAGTGTATCAGTCAATGTCAATAAGCAGACAATGTTTTCAGAAGAAAAACACGAATTAAAATTGTTAATATTATTAAAAGTCAGACCCTGGATTAAACACAAACAGTATGCTTTCGACAGGAAGTTCAGAGCTTTCACCGTAGCCTACATAAGTGGTCTGAGGTTTATACTTATGCGCTGGTGTGTGCGTCGAGCCAGTGTATGTTTGTGTGTGTGGGGAGTGTGTTGGAGTGAGAGAGTGACTACTGGTAGCTTCAACGCGAGTAGCGACTCTAGAGTCATAGTGAGAAAAAGTGAGTCAAAGCGTCTCCCCTGTTCTTTCTGACCACGGTGAGACATGTGTAGCAGGTAAAGTTAACTCTCTCCTTGATTTAATGTTCTTCATGGAGAAGGAGAACCAGGAAATGAGTCGGGGGAAATGCAAGCCACGGACGAGTGACATGCGTCGCCGCGACCTATAGTTACATTTTGAAATGCGTGAAAAAGCCTCAGAATCTGAATTGAAAACGTTTACAAGCAAACACAGTTACAAAAAATAATACCCATAACCGGTTCGAATATTAAGACCTGCCTAATATTCGTTCGAATATGATTATTTTTTTTAATATTCGAATTATATTCGAATAACAAAGTTCGGAGTCAAAGCCCTACTTCACTTCATTTCCATGAAACGTTCTGAGAAACTTCATGCTCTCAAGAGGATGAACCCATTCCTTCCATGAGCTTTACTCTAGTGACACCTTAAGTCCACACTGTCATTGTTGTACCAATGATTACTCATTCTCATAATTGTCTGTATGGGTGTGATTTTGATTCATTCAAGCCCCAAAGGGAAGAAACCCTTTTAGGACGCTATAAGATTTTCAGTGCCACATTTTGGACAAATTCATTCAAACATTGCAAATACCAAAATAAATACAGTAAAGTACCAGATCTGTAGTACATTGTAATATCCAATAGAAATAAGCACCCATCCAATCCCAGAATGTTAATCACCCTGTAAAACAAAAACAATGCACTCTTTTGAACAAATGAATATGTTTTTAACACCTCTTTTGTTTAGTATGTCAGAGTTTGTGTCTGCCTGCTGAGCCAACCTTATTGATTGCCTATCTCGACTCAGGCTTTAATAAAGTGTGCCCTTAGCCAGCATGAGAGGCCATAAAAGCACAAATCCTTCCTTCTTGAGCCTATTCATTTCTTTGTATTACCTGCTGCTTTTGCTACAAACGCCTCCACAGCCCAATCACATATTATTCATATCCGCCACTACAGCAAGAAACCCTTCAAAAAAGACCAAAGGCAATTTCAGCGCATCTCTTTTAATGGGGATAAGGTCCATTATCGCATGGCTCTGTAATGATCAGATTGGACTTCTGCTGTGGTATAATGCCATGAACTCTGCAGTCTTCTATCTCCACGTTCACCCGTCTGGGTGGGAGCACACTGTGTTCCTCTACCCATGTCCAAAACGCCATTTCGTTCACATGCAAATGACAAAATGGCTGAAAAACTCAGTGCAGTTCATGCATGTCTGATTATGCTGTACAAGCACAAGATGTAGCAGAATTCACAACTAGAAGAAAGAACCGAGTGTGACGTAGAAAGGGTGGAATGTGTTTAAGTGCATAACGTTTCATCTCATTCAACTCTCAGTAGTAGTTCCGTTAGTCTTTGATTCAACGTTTCTTTTAGTCTCTGTTAAGCTTCAAGCTGCAAAGATATGTTCTAAAGGCTCAATTTATTGCTGTGACCCCGAGAACATAATGTACCGCAACCTAAGGAAACTGAAGCGGTTTTCTTCATTTGCTTGTGTTTCGTCTATTTCTATGTGTTTCCTTAAGGAGCCGCTCGTTTAGCTCTCAGGGCCACCATAGTGTGTGCCGTTTTATATTAATTTCATTGGATTGTTCAAGTGTGGTGGTTCACGTAAGTATGGTCCATTTTGTTCTTGAAATCTTTAGGTTTCATTTCAAACAACACCATACAAATACTGTCAATTCTTTAATACTGTTAAGGTCCTTTGTTTTTCATACATCAACTGCAAAGAGAACCAGGCTTTTATTTAAATAGACATTTCTGTTATAAGTATATTTCATCATTTTAGTGAGTTGCCTTCAAATTCTCTGATCTGTTCCAATTTTAATTTGCTCGTGCTAGCAGAAAAATGTTTCTCATGTACACAAGAAAATAAAATGCCCCATGTGCTTTGGGGCTGTGTAGTTTTTGTTTCCCAGTTATGTCTAGAAACAGTTCCTAATAATGGCTGCACAGAAAAATTACTCTTATATTAATTATTTTAATTACACATTTAATGTTATGTGTTCAAATATTTCATAAACTCTTTTACTACCCCATTTATTTTACTCAAGGTATTAAATGTTATTTTTGTAAATATTAAGCAGCATAAAAAGCATAACGTCAATATATTAGATTTTTTTTAAGATACTTTAACTACAGTAACATTTATTTTCTTGTTTTAATTAAATGTATCACCGTCATCAAAGTTTACATTACTCAATGGAATGTTTTGACATCTTGGATTTCTTTTAAAGGTATCTTGTGGATTGCTCAACCTTGTGTAGTGCTATGGAGCTATTTGTCTTGTGCACGAGGGCACACATGAGCACGAACATGCATGTGGGTGACACAATCCACAGCCCTGCCAATGGTGTCACACTATTCCATCAACAGGTTGCGCTAATGCACCAACAAAGGCAGAAAGTAGCCAGCAAGTAGCATGGATGTTAGTCTGTATCAACGACGATTCATTTAGGGGATTGTTCCGGTGCCGCTGGAGGTTTCACCGGATGTCCCTCATTTTCGGACGGTTGTCCCTCATTTTCGGCCGGATTTTTCCTATCCCAGAATGCTATATGGACTAGTCAGACCCTCCTCCGCAGCACTGCAATGTGAGACTACATGGATGTAAACAATGCAGGTTAATAGTATGCATGTATGGGGAAAGAAATGTATTCATCACATTTGTTAGAACTTAAGGATTCAAACAATGTATTGGTGAGAAATACTGATTTAAAAATTACGTGCACAGTTTTTTCACATGTAGAAAAAGTTATGTCATCATTTTTCATTTGCAATTTTAAAGCTATAGTGCGTAGTTTCTGTCTCCCCCATAAGGAATTCTAAGTAATGACAACAAAACTGTCAGTGCGTACACGTGATACAAGCCTTCCGTGATCTCGCACCACCCTCACCCCTCCTCCATGCAGTTGCTAGTAGCCACAGAGGATTAAAAAAACCATGATGGACTCTTCAGAAGAGGTAATTATCTTCACTCGAGTTTCTGCGCGATAAAGTCGCCGAACGATACCATTTTCTAAACATAGTCAGAGAACTACAGAGAGAGTTTTGTGGAGCTGATACTCTTAATTAGCTTTCTAGCTACTCATTTGGCAATGGCTTGAATGTAGCAGACGTCCATTAATTAAAAAAAGTTACGCACCAAAGCCAAATTGGTCCAAATTGGGCCCAAAGAGTTAATATTTTGTGTGGCCACCATTATTTTCCAGCGCTGCCTTAACCCTCTTCACCAGAGCTTCACAGGTTGACATTTTCACTTAGGGGTGTACTGACTTTTGTTGCCAGCGGTTTAGACATTAATGGCTGTGTGTTGAGTTATTTTGATGGGACAGCACATTTACACTGTTATACAAGCTGTACACTTAATACTTTACATTGTAGCAAAGTGTAATTTCTTCAGTGTTGTCCCATTAAAAGATATAATGAAATATTTACAAAAATGTGAGGGGTTTACTCACTTTTGTGAGATACTGTATATATTATTTGTTACTACAAAGGAAATTATTTGGATAAATGCCATGTTTTTATTTTGAATCTTTCAATTCTATTCGGTAAATGTTACATGGTCTGAAAGAAAACCAAATATTGGCCAATTTAAAAAAGGACTGCCGAATAGGAAATCCAACCGAACTCTATAAACATCTACAATGCCTTACAAATTCTTAAATGTAAAGTTTATAAACCCTTTTTTGTTCGTGTCTGTCCTTCAGGATTTAATGTATTCCTCGTTATTGTATTTTTACTTAAATAATAAAGGTTTGAAAAAAAACATACTTGAAAGTTTATTTACTATTTACTATTTAGCTGTATGTGACTTAGTTTGTACTTGATCAGATTTCAATTTGCAATTAATATAGTTTTTTTTTAGTTTTATTTAATTTCTCTGTCATGCCAAACATGTGGCCCATCCCATATGGGATTACAAGACACCAACAGCCTGTTTAACAGACATATTCTGGTCTTGCATATACAAATCATGTGGAGTAATACATGAATAACAGAAAACAAAGAACAAAAACAACAAAATATGAAATAAATGAAAAAAATATGAGAAAAGACCAAAATCGTATATACAAACAAATATCTACACATCATCTCGGTAAAGAGCTTCTTTCCTCTTCTACCAGGTTTTCTCAACATAATTGGCTAATTTATATCCTTCAAATGTGAACAGCCATCTCAGTCTTTGAGCATCATCCATATTTACAAATGGACAAATATATGTGAGAAGCCCACTTACTGCTGCTTTATGTTTCTGACTGTCATTCCACACACACAAACATGACATATTACCACTTTTCATAATTTGGCCCGAAGACTCTCTTTCTGGTAATGCACAATAAAAGCATAAAAGAAGTTCAGCTAGTGTGAAGACTTCCAACGGTCTTGGATGCTAATTATGGATGGATGGAGGAAGGGAGGGATGGATGGATGGATGATGTGTGAGGTGTGTTAGTGTTATGGTTCAATATGGGCCACCTAAAAAAACACTATTGAAAAACAAAAAGAAACCCACCACTTCTCCATTGTGTGCACCATCCTAAATGTCAGCCATAATAATTAAGAACAGTGCATTGGGGAAAAAACTTTAAAAAAGGGAAAAAAATACAGGTATTCAATTCTTGTAGAACTGTGGTGAGTCAGCCCGACTCTAAAGGGTATTTAAAGGCCATCTATATTAGCCTGATTGAAGGCTGCAGACAAAAGGACATTACAACAAAAAGGCAGCAATTAGCAAAAGTTATAGGGTCCCATTCCTTCCAAAAAAGCTAATCACCCACACCTACACCCCCACACACACACACACACACAGTCTTCAAAATTTACAATTTTGCACCATAAATCTGAATAAAGTGTGCATTAAGCATTTGTACCAGCACTATTTATATACAGTGTTTATTAAAACTAGCTCTTTCCTATTCTCTCTTATGTCTTGCCCTTTGTCAGATACAGTCAGCTGTGCATGGACTGGGTATGTCTACAAATATTCACTTGTACTTTAGCTATTTCAACATTTTATTAACTTGTACCGCCACTTTTAATATTCCATCAAGATCTCCATCATGATTGTTTTTCTTGTTTTGTTTTGTTTTGTTGCCTATTGCTCTGCTTGTTTGCATGTTTCAAGAAAATGTCAGCGTTGCTTGGCTGTGTTTTGTTGCTTGCATGTCTACACGTACTGAATGTGGATACTGTTGATGTATTACAACACTCCCATCAGTGTCACATTTAGACTCGCTTGGACGGGACTCTTTGCGTCCCTGGGTCTGGACATACGTTTAACTGACATGCGGCACAAGAACAGGACAGTTAGGTTTAGGAAAAGATGGTGGGTGGGGTTACAAAATGTACGTTTCAGTGACACGTGGGACAAGAATGGGACATGAACCCCGCTCTCCTGGGTGAAAGTCCTGTGTTGTTTGACCCATCCACCCCCCCAAACAACCTCCTTACTCAGATTGTCGGTCTTTCATACTACTCTCTACCGTTGTCTCTCTTAATACTACGTCATCTTACAGCGCCGCGGTCGAGCAGCTGCTCTAACTGGTGTGTTCCATACAGACGCTAAAGGGGGATTTTTACGTTGGTATCTGACGCTGAGCTTCAGTATTTAAAGAGTTGGGAGTGAGAACGGGTTGTGTATTACTGTACTAATGTCACGGAATGTTATGTGGACTAGCCAGACCTTCCTCCACAGCGCTGTGGAGATAGGTCTGGCAATTGCAAGACTAATTTTACAAAACATATTCATATGACATTAGAAATGTCCTATATTATATTAAAAGATATAATGAAATATTTACTAAAATGTGAGGGGTGTACTCACTTTTGTGAGATACTGTAAGTACAGGCCGATAAGCCTGTCATCAATGTTTTGTTAATTTTATTATTTGTCTTTATTTATATTTACCTTTGCTAATAATATGTTGGACTCATGTTTATGTATATTCTCAGACACATTAACTTTAGAAATTTTAAAAAAATGATTAAACAATAAATTGCCCCCCCCCCCCCACACACACCGTCCCCCCTGCATAACTCTGAGCATCCCCTGTTGGAGATCTCTGCCTTTACGCCTAAAAAGTTAAATTAGCCTCCCACTTAATGATTTGGTTAAGTCAGCCAAAAAACTAACTTAAATGAACTGACTCTTCTCCAGCCACAAGTGAAAGTGTTTTGCAGCACTGAACAGCTCGTGACAATCACCTCAATTTGGAAAGTCACCTGCCTATCAGACCCTTGAATTCTACTCAGAATCGATCCACAACAATATTTTTCAGGTATGTATGGTTGGTTGACATTTGTAAGTAACAATTCTCTTGAGAATGTTCATGATGGAGCCAGACATAGCTGATGGCAAAACCTCTATATCTGCCCTATATTTGTGCACTACGTTTAGTTGTTTTTTTTGGTCTAAGTCTAAATCACTGCAGGGTGCGGAGAGCCGTTTACAGATATCAGGGTGTCTAAATGGATTTTCTCTAACAGTCCAATGTTTATATACACCCAGAGCATTTTGCGGAGTAGAGGTTACAAAGTTACTTTTGCCCAGCAGAATTTTCAAGCTCATGTTGTTATTAATCAGGCATATCAAATTGAAACATGGCCACAAAAGTTATCTTTGCTAATTAAGTCAGGGACAACAATGTGAACATTTAAATCACACACACACACACACACACACACACACACACACACACACACACACACACACACACACACACACACACACACACACACCTTACCTATGGTGTCGCCTTGTTCATGGACCATACTGGCCAGATCCTTCATGATTTGACTGACGTCCAGCATGTCTCTCTGTGGAGAAAACACAGAGTATATACTCATGTTACACCGCTATTCAACTCAGTGTCTGACATCAGTACTGGCACTGATTGGCTGAGAACACACAATAGATACAGGAAACCCATAAACTCCTGACTTGGTAAAATGGTTAATGGTTAATATTGTCAGAATCACAATGGACAATTTAAAACAAAATCAAAGTTGGTGCAGCTGAACCAGAGATATATATTTTTTTATTCCATGCATTATTTCTCATTGTCAAAATCTAGCCTGCAATACCCACAATGCAACTTGAATGTTGACAGTCTCAAGTGGGTGCAAATAGTCATAAAAAAACCACCCAAGGTTGCCTGAACTAAGACAAAGATGCATCCTCTGAGCAACAAAAGTCACTAATACAGGGGCCTTAATATAGCCCTATGTAGCGTAACATACAGACACAAAATAACAAAAAGAGCTGGAGCTCCTTATCAATTCTGAGATTAGTTGGAGTCTGAGGCCACACTCTGACAGTGGTGGAACATAACTAAGTACAAAGGTTGAGGTACTTGTACTTTACTTGAGTCTTTTCTTTTCATGCCACTTTCTACTTCTACTCCGCTACATTTCAGAGAGAAATATTGTACTTTTTACTCCACTACATCATCTGACAGCTTTAGTTACCTTAAAAATTAAGATAAAAAAAAACACAAACAAGTTTATAAAATCCGATGTTTTATTCTAAATGAAACTAGCCAACAATAAAAGGGCCTACAAGCCCAGCTGAAATGATAAGACTACAAAATAAAACGGGAAACTGAAGCATAAAACACATGAGGATGAAAACAGGGTAAAACGCAACAGAGGGGAATAATTTAACACAAAAAAACTATAACAGAAAATCGCAACCAGCTGAGTTTGTTTACTAGAGAAGCGTAAAGTGTGTCCTCTGTTGTTTTGCCTTGTCAGTTGCTATGTTTCCATCCACATGTCAATCGAATTATCTGAAGTTCGCTAAAAACATTCATGCTATAAAGCCGGTGAAAGTGTGTTTCCATCCAACAGCTTTAAAGCGAATAAAAACCTATTGTGTCACATGCTGTTTTGCGATGAAATTGGTATATTGAATAGATTTGAGGCATTTTAAGGTGTTTCCATTCATTTTCACGTTGAATAGCACAACATTCAAGCTTACATTTGTGAACAAAGCTTGCTAGCCAAAATAGATCACGCCATCAACCTACAAATGATTAATATTGGACAAGTTGTTATAGTGCTTATGTACCAGCTGATAGCGACATATCAAGCTATAATAAGACAACAACGACGCTATCAAAACATCGCTATGATGATGCAGATGCACGTAAATGCCAACGATTTTTGCTGTCTAAAATAGCAGTTATATTTCGTTAATAAATTAAATTTCATAAGTCCCTCATCTCCTTGTTTGCCCACTTGTCTTGTCACCTGTCTTTGTTGACAACTGCCGTGTCTGCAAATCTTTATTTTTTTTTGTTTATCGCATAAGCTGTTTACCGATTAAGAGAAAATCCGATGAGCTTGAACGTACAAACTTTGTGTTGATATTTATTAAATCGAATTTCACTGTTTCCATTAGGCATTTTTCATTCAATATTACCATAAAAATGTGTAGATGGAAACATGGCTAGTGACTTTGTTTGTAATTTTAATGGACACAACGCTTCCACTGCTGAATGTTGTGTTTGGTGACCATAGGATTGGTTTGGTTTGCCGTGTGTGAGCTGATAGAGATGAGAATCAGCAGCTACAACTCTGAGGCCTTGGAATAAAAAAAATCTTGAATTTCCTTTTTGAGTTGGAAATTGTTTACATTATCAGTTATTTTGCCGATTGTATTCTTGATCAATCAGTTAATTGTTCTTGTCTATTAATTGTCAGCAAATATTGAAAAATGCCCATCATATATATATATATATATATATTGAATGCCCACCACAGTTTCCCAGAACCCAAATGTCTTGTTTTTTTCTGATCAATAGTTCAAAAACCAATGATATTCAGTTTACTCTTGGTGGATGACAAAGAACCTTTGCTAATTTGTGCATAAAATGACAACAGTTCTGGTCGTCTGCTCAATAATAGTGGCATCTAATATATTTCCCTTATTAAACTACACTTTTGATTGTTATTTGATGTCTTGTGCAACTTTAGATGCTTATTACAAGACCTCAGATGTGCACATGCATTGATTTGTGAAAATAAAATCGAAATCAAGTTCCATGTCCCTGTCTAATTGAAAAATTTGGACTTGGGTTTTATCCTATATGGTGTGTGCTTGGCTTGACTTAGCTTAAAAAAAAGCAGATCGAAGTTTTTGTTCAATTATTTCTCTGTAAGGGCACAGAGCAAACTAGTGCAGCTGTGGTTAACCACAGCAAATTTGCCGCAGTCTCCAAGCTTTGTACCTGCTCTTAGTGTTTCAGCTCAAAGCAATATGAAGGCTTATAAAACTCCTGTCTATCTCGTGCTCACAGGTCCCCCCTTTCCTCCATTATGGCTCCATGCAATCACAGCTGCGTTTGTGTAGCCTAACCCACTGGGCCATTCATCACAGGTGGCAGAGATTGCTGTGGAAACTGGCAGCCATCCTGCCACTTGGCAAAAACCATTTGATTCAAGCCAAAAATGGCCCCTGGCAAACCTTGTGATGCTAAAGACTTTTTTGTATTTATCTTTGGGCAACCCTGTCTATCATGCTATAATAGAATAACAAATGTATTTTACCTGGCAAAGTATTGGGCAATCAGGGCTCATTTCATCATAACGACATTAACAGTGTGTAACCAATTTAGCAAATAGTGTGTGGAAGTGAATAGCAGCAAGAGAGACACACACAGGGAGAAGGCAGAGATGTGATAGGTTGGGTCCCCTGCCTGAGGGCTGAGTGGGTGGCCAGGCTTCGGGCCAAGACTGTGCCCTTTTCCATATTTCATGGGCTTTAAATTCTGCTCATCTAGCAGCCACTGGATACTGGCACTGGGCTGGGAACCAGGACCGGAGATTGTTCTATCACATTTCGAACAACAGGTTTACTACAGGAGATTTTCTTATCACCCAGGGCAAGTATATTAGCACTGCTCCACTTTCTGCTTCAGTTCCTGTGGGGACCTGTAGATCTGGTGCAGGGAAGGTAGTCAGAGTCAAGGGTTGATTTCTTGGTCCGGACTAAAGAAAAGAGTTCAGTGGTCATTTCACTCTGTTTAGTCTTCACACTAGGAATACAACGATTATTGGCTCTGGAAGATTCTCGGCCCGTTTTTTGGCAGTTTGCAGATTATCTGTATCTGTGTTTTATTTGCCTGATAACCAATAAGATTAATTCATTAAAAGTGCGCTACTTTGGCTCGGCTACAGCTCTGTCTGTCCCTCTGCTTCGGTTTCACTCACCACTGAGTCTGACTTAATGTCCCGCCCACAACACTACCTGACTCTCTTTCACTGTTTATTATGTTTAAAGTTTCTAATTTATTAAATAATTGCTTAAAGCGTTTAAACAAAGTTTTGTGTTGGAGTTTGTAACATTCCAAAATCAAAATTTTGACTTAAATATTTTAATTTTCACTGTAAATGCATAGCGGGTCCAAATATCGGTTATCGGTTTTATTAACTACTACTGTAATAATCGGTATTGGCCTTTAAATAACAGTATTGGTTGATCCCTACTTCACACATGGCGTGTCCCAAATCCATACCACATGTCACCAAAGTGACAAAATAAACTATATTCAACACAGACAGTATGCATTATATATATGGCCGATCTTTGAGTGCGCTGTTGATGGATAGAATTTTCCCACAATGCAATGCAGAGCCAGAGGAGCTACTTAAAGCTGGGAAATGGTGTAGTTGTGGACAACAAAAACAAGCAATCAATCTAAAAGACATTTTCCTTTGTTTCTGTGAAGCTTAACTTGCAGTAACAGCCAGACTATGATGCATAGACTGTATGTTAGTGGATGGGACATGGGCCAAACTAAAAACTAACACCTCAAATAACTTTTTTCAAAGATGGTTTTATTCCATTTTAGGTTGTTCTGATCACGCTGATGTTTGTTCAAGTGTTAATTTTTCTGATTGGATTGGTTTTTATTGGTTATTTGATGCTATAAAATCAGGGTAAAACAAAAAGCAACAGAGATGATTTCTAGTCGCTCCCTCTTCAGTCAGTCAGCCAGCCAGCCAACTTAACCCTTGTGTTGTCTTCCCGTCCACCTTGAAAAAAAACACATTTTTCGATGTTTTTGACGCCTTTTTTTTTGTTTTAGATTTTAGAACGTTATAAATTGTAAATTTTTTCTTCTACACAATTTCAGCGCTTATTTCTGTCCCATATTTTCTGATATAAAACAAAAATTGAAAACGGGTCAATGTGACCCAAAGTCAACACAAGGTTTAAGCCGATGTTAGCTTTGTACAGATCATAGGATTTCCCAAACTGAATAATTACCGCATATATAAACACAAAACTGCCTTGCTAGCTCAATGTTGTTGTAACTTCGATATCTGCTGAAAAAAATAATTTTTCCATCAATAGACATTTAGCAAGCAATGGCGGAATAATATTGTGCAGGGTGGGGGTGTGGCCTTGACCAACTGCCACTTTGCTCGTTTGAAAGCCATGATGTCTCTCTCTCATGGGTGGGCCAAATTATCTGGGTGGGCAAAGCAGAGAAAGGGGAGGTAACCTTGCTCCTTATGACCTCATAAGGAGAAGATTCCAGATCGGCCCATCTGAGCTTTCATTTTCTCAAAGGCAGAGCAGGATACCCAGGGCTCGGTTTACACCTATCGCCATTTCTAGCCACTGGGGGACCATAGGCAGGCTGGGGGAATGCATATTAATGTTAAAAAACCTCAAAGTGAAATTTTCATGCCATGGGACCTTAATGTGTTGATTTCTTCATAAGGAAGGCTCATTACTAAGTGAGATGAGCTAAATTGGTGACCATAATAGAGCTGGTGAAGTTATCTAAATGCCAAAAGTTCATGCCATTTCCTATTTTCAAGCCAAGGAAATAGGACAATCCTTTATGGCGGGGAAACTGAAAAATGTTGTTCCATTATTCCTGGTTCCAGCTACAGACAACTTACAATGTGTGTGTTTCCGACTAACATTATCATGGTCAATAATATCACATCGCATTGTACACACCGTAAATACAAGCAGCAGGGGGGGAAACCATTCGCGTCAGCCTCTCAATGTCATTTGGAGATAACAGGAAGTTCTGAAACTACAGTATCGCCCACTTGGTTTAAAGAACTACAGAAGTACAGAAGTGTCAACAAAAGGGGTTTAGAAGTGCATCTAAAAATGCATACATCTAATCTAGGTAATTTGATAGGAGCTGCACATTTGTCTCTTTTACAAATATTGAACATGATATAATAATCTGCTAATTTAAGATTCATTTTCAATACTAGCAGCAGGGAAGCCATATCAGAATAATGAATGAACGTGTTTTCCCATTGTCCAATTTTGGGGAAAGTTTTTTTTTTTTTTACTTTACAAATGTCACGTCAATGTAACTAGAAGTGAAGTAACGTTTAATTTGAATCCAAACCACAAACTGTAACAGGATTCAGAGAAAATGGCGGACCCAAATGCAGAGACAGCAGCAGCAGGCAGTGGTGAGCTTGAGGATTTAATACAATAAAGTCCATACAACAGAAGGAGTCCTGAAGACAACAGGCAAAATAGTTCCAAACGTTGAGGAAGTCAAAAACAGGAATCACAAAAAAACAGGAACACTGAGACAAAATGGGGGTAGGCTACGCACACTCAAAATACAATACAATGATCTGACAACAGACAAAGACAACAAAGAGACTAAATACACAAGGTAACGAGGTGAAACAAGGAACAGGTGACACAAGGGTTGAGGAACAGGTGAAACACATCAGGTTGGGACAATCACAAAGGCGGGAAAACACAAGGCAGGAATTAAAACAAGGCATGACAAAGGAGAAAAACACACTACAAAATAAAACAGGAACCTGAAACATACACAACCATGACACACACCTTTCCTAAACTTAACTAAGTAGATTTGGTGCCTTAACATAACCAAACAGTGACCATTTCACAACGTTAATGACGACGTTTAAATTTGCGACCTTATGTTCAAAACCTCGACCAGTTCTCTGGTTTAGATATGAGGTCGTATATCCGCCACCACTAGGGGCGCTACTTTATGATACGCTTTAGAGGTTAGGAACAAACAACCTATATCGACTTGTTTGGCATGAATGCAGCATTAGTGATAGCTGAACTTTCTCAGCACTGTAAGGAATTCTCCATCACATCTTTCCTTCAGCACATCATGTTTTTCATCTTAGTCAAGGAAAAAAGAAAAGGTAAAAGGACATTATTTGTGACTGATTCACCCTGAGCTTGCAGCAGCTCCAAGGGGCAGTGCTCTACAGCTGGCCCTGAACTGCATGCAAACAATGAACTTCCTGTTCGGGGAACAATAAAGTGCCACAGCACGTTTGTTGCGTTCCACAAATCATAACAAGTCAAACATATTCTTAGTGCTGACGCTCCCCTGTGCTGGTCCTCTGATGCCTCCTGACAATCCTGCTGCTGTTGTTATTGTGTGTGACTGATGAAAAGAACACACTTGAGAGAAAAAAAAAAGAATGGCTCTAAGGGTTTGTATATTTTCATGAGACTAAAATGTCAGACAGCGATTCAGACATCTGTTCCATCTGACACTGGACTGCAGAGACAGCAAAAACACAATTAAACTCGAGGCCAAGATTTAAGAAAAAAAGAAGAAAAAAATCACATGCACAAGCGGCAGCATCTGATTGGCACCTCAGTCACCAGCGCTGCAAGCCTTGCATTTCTCCAGTCATAAGGATCTGTCTGATACTGGCTGATATGAACACTTGTGGGAGAGACTGCCGCTCGATCCAAAGCTTTGCAACCTGCAAATCGTTTGATAGATGATGGGCAAAAAATGGAAAAGTGACTTCTCTTTCCTGTAGTTTTCACGCTCATGTTACCTTAAGATTGTCCGATTCATCAGTTGCAAACACAATGAGAATCTTCTGTGTGATTACTTTATTCTGCTTGTGTCTTGGAAAGCATACATTCTTCATTTAAAGCCAAATTTGCTTTGCACAGTTTGATGCCTTACAAGGTATCAGCACAATGAAGATGATTAACAATCCAAGACATGACGGCGAGCGGCAGGGATTAGAGAAAGTGCCATATACAGAGCATGATTCTCCCAGCAAGAGTTTCATGCAAAGATTGCGGTTTATAGAGGCCAGAAACATGTATGTTAATATGTGATTCAGTCTTATAGTGCAGAGTGGTGATGAGACAAACTGGCATGCATGGAAGTCTCCTCTTGTGCCTGCAGAGGGAAGTGTGGCACAGCAGAGCCTCCTATCAGCCTCTTCCTGGTGAACCAGTGTCAATAATAAGAGCTGATTAAGTATGCAAGTCAGCCACGGGGAGGAAAAGTGCTGATAGACAACACGACCCTAAAGAGGCGTCTGGGAGATTTTTCACACCTTGTTCGCTGGTAGAAGTTACTTTGAACTCTGAAGTGCTCTCTCCCACGTAGTTTGCTTCTTTTGGCCAAATGAGAGCACAGCAATCAGAGCGAGACCTCTATGAGAGAGAAGTCTCTCAGTACATTTCCGAACCAAATTGACACCTCCTCTGGACTCTGAACGTGATCTGACTGTGATCAAACTACAGAAAGCACTTGCCATCATACGCTGTCTGCTCATGTGACTACATTCATTCACATAAATTAGTTCTGGGTACTGACAGGGTATCTCAACCTTCTCCTGGCTATGGCCCTATTTTAAGGTCCTGACATTTTTAATGAACCAAGCAGTTAGTGTTTTTCCCTCCATTTCTTCAAAGGGTAACTTCATTTTTTTTTATCTGGACCCTATTACCTATGTTTTTGTGTCTAAGTGACTGATGAGAACAACAATCTTTGACATTGGTCCAGTATTAAGCAAGAACGCTGGCAGTAGCGAAAACAAGCTACAATGTAATGTTGATGGGCAATTGTGCACCTTCAGTTTCTATCCACTGTAGTGCTGTTTTTGCCACTGATAGGCTCAGATTATTATTCTAAGTGTCTGACAACATTATGGAAAAGATCCCTACAGAGATAGACCTTTTTGTTAAAGAGTAAGGTCATTTTTGTTTAACATAAAACAGCCCCGAAATCACAATCACCAAATTCACCAGACTCCATTAAAGTAAACATTTATTTTCGTAAAACACTCAAAACTATCCTTGTACTGTTGCAACAATCACATTACCTTGCTGTAGATCAATAAAGGTGTATTGTATGTTATGGCAATCACTGATGGGGATTTCCTGGAATTGTCTTTCTTCTTTCTTTCTTTTACTTTTCAGATTTTTGTTTGATAAAAAAAACGGAAAACATGACCCTGACATTACCTTATAGTTTGCTTATTATCATATTATTACTATTCTGTTACCCTCTAGACATTGCTATTGTTATTATGAGATATAACCTGGTTGTTGCCTTTATAATTACTAGTGATGGTCAAATGAAGCTTCGCAAACCACTGTCTTTATTTTCTGAGCTCTCTGTTCAACGAAAAAGGTTAAAGGGATGGCAGTTCAGTGTGTTTTCAACCCTTTGTTGAACAGAGAGCGCCATCTAGTGAGCTCAGAAAATAAAGACAGTGGTTCGCGAAGCTTCATTTGACCATCACTAATAATTAACATTGTATTACCCACTTGTTTCCACCATATAACCACCCTATTACCTTGTAATTACGGAGCTACAATGTGCTACCACAGTCTTTATGGCATTATTTTTGCTCCACACTGACGTAGTGTAATAGAGTAAAAGTTTGACATCATCATGCCAGTGCTGTGCAAACAGATGAGAACAGTGGAACATGCGCTGTATTGTGTTTTGGACGGTAAATTGTTGTGTATCTCAGGTGTAGATGGTTTAGGGAGCACATCACTTGACTGCCATGTCAACTGTGTTTGACTGTACTCAGTGACGTAGCCACTCTTCTTAGGCACATTAGTCATCATTCGCTGTCAACACTTGTCATTTCAAGTCCTGTTTCCACTGCATACTGGCAAATCCATAGCCCACCATGGAGGAAGCATTTTTTCACTATGTGCTGAGCAGCTCAGTGGAACTCTGTGTTCCAATCAACCCTGAATATATACTGAACAAAATTATAAACGCAACACTTTTGTTTTTGCCCCCATTTTTCATGAGCTGAACTCAAAGATCTAAGACTTTTTCTATGTACACAAAAGGCTTATTTCTCTCAGATATTGTTCACAAATCTGTCTAAATCTGTGTTAGTGAGCACTTCTCCTTTGCCGAGATAATCCATCCACCTCACAGGTGTGGCATATTAAGATGCTGATTATTGCACAGGTGTGCCTTAGGCTGGCCACAATAAAAGGCCACTCTATAATGTGCAGTTTTATCACACAGCACAATGCCACAGATGTTGAAGGTTTAGAGGGATCGGGCAATTGGCATGCTGACTGCAGGAATGTCCACCAGAGCTGTTGCCCATGAATTGAATGTTCATTTCTCTACCATAAGCCGTCTCCAAAGATGTTTCAGAGAATTTGGCAGTACATCCAACCGGCCTCACAACCGCAGACCACGTGTAACCACACCAGCCCAGGACCTCCACATCCAGCATCTTCACCTCCAAGATCGTCTGAGACCAGCCGTCCAGACAGATGCTGCAACAATCGGTTTGCATAACCAAAGAATTTCCGCAACTGTCAGAAACCGTCTCAGGGAAGCTCATCTGCATGCTCGTCATCCTCATCAGGGTCTCGACCTGACTGCAGTTCGTCATCGTAACTGACTTGAGTGGGCAAATTCTCACATTCGATGGAGTCTGGCACTTTGGAGAGGTGTTTTTTTCACAGATGAAGCCCGGTTTACACTGTACAGGGCAGATGGCAGACAACGTGTATGGCTTCATGTGGGTGAGCGGTTTGCTGATGTTAACGTTGTGGATTGAGTGGCCCATGGTGGCGGGGGGGTTATGGTATGGGCAGGCGTATGGTATTAACAACAAACACAGGTGCATTTTATTTATGGCATTTTGAATGCACAGAGATACCGTGACGAGATCCTGAGGCCCATTGTTGTGCCATTCATCCACTACCATCACCACATGTTGCAGCATGATAATGCACGGCCCCATGTTGCAAGGATCTGTACACAATACCTGGAAGCTGAAAACATCCCAGTTCTTGTATGGCCAGCATACTCACCGGACATGTCACCCATTGAGCATGTTTGGGATATTCTGGATCGGCGTATACGACAGCATGTTCCAGGTCATGCTAATATCCAGCAACTTCGCACAGCCATTGAAGAGGAGTGGACCAACATTCCACAGGCCACAATCAACAACAGATTTTCTCGGCAAAGGAGAAGTGCTCACTAACACAGATTTGTGAACAATATTTGAGAGAAATAGGCCGTTTGTGTACATAGAAAACAGTCTTAAATCTTTGGTTTTTGCCCCCATTTTTCATGAGCTGAACTCAAAGTGTTGCATTTATAACTTTGTTCAGTGTATATAGATCAGTCTGTCCTTTCTCCTTACATAAACTCAAGTTGAACAAAGCAAGATTTTTATGTAAATATCCAGACATTTTATCTCTTTAAATCAAACAGTGGGCTGCAACATAGACAAGTGTTCCAAGCATACTCAGTGAGTACGTTTACATGCACACGTTTAATATTCCACTATTATTCTGAATGTGACAATATTACGAATTTGATACAGGTCATGTTAACGGAATATTCTGTTTATATATTCTCAATGAAGCCTTTGAGATGGGCTGCAGTAGAGATGCATTAGCCTGGGAAAACTCTGACGAACTTCCAGCAAATTTGAGATTTGCCCTGCAATTCAGTCTGGCCAAGAGCCCATTCCTAATTTTTCCAAATCGAGGCACCAATCACAACCGTTGAAGTGGGCTTCACACAATGACAATAACGTAGCGACGGCAAGCAGCTTTTTGTTTACATTCAACATGACGGCCACCGAAGCGCAGAAGCCCATTGATGCCGCTGTCGCTGCTACGTCACCCGGATCGTTGGTCTGATTGGTTGAAGGACTATCTAATTGCGCCCAGAGACATTTGAGAGGCGTCTGTTGGTGACGCCCCTTTGGAAATAAGCTGTGAATGAACCTTCCCCAGACCCACTCTGAGTTACAACTGAGAAGGGTCTGATGTCAACCAGGCTAGAGATGCATGGCCAAATGAAAACAAAAGGAGAAACACAGCTACTTTTCAACATTATGAAAGACTTGGATGTCAACAGATTTTTGGATATGCACAAACATCGCAACGCTGACCTTTAAGAAGGTGGTTGAAGGAATGAAAGAGGGAGGCTGTGTTCGCACAGTCCAACAAGTCCGCCACCCCTGGAAAACTTAAAAAAAAATCCTATTTTACATGGCTGCATGTAAACGGGAATATTAGTGGAATATTCACTTTCATTAGCCATGGAAAAAGCTTAGTTGGAATATTGTCTTTTTTGGAATAAGGGCAAAAACTGGAATATTATTTGAATGAAAACATTATTTACATTAGATGTAGATACATATCAGCACACTATACTTGAATTCAGATGGTTACTGGCAAGACATCCTCTCAGTGTTGAGTCAAAACAAAAGACTGTGTCCTTTATAACAGCAAGTGATGCCCCCTCCTGAGAGAGATGGGCCTCTTCATCACCTCCACACCTATATACCCCTCTACACCCCTCTACACCCCACTACACATGAAGCACCCATGTGGGTCCGTAATGTAGCTTTTCTTTACTTGGCATCACATGCTGTGTTATAAAATCCCTCCATCATATTACATTTAAAGGTTACCTCAACTCTCCTGCACCTTAAGCGTTTAATTACATAATTACACTCTCTATGTGGCATTTCTGTGCTTCAGTGAGAAGACAGAGACCTTCTGCTGTTACTTAATTTAAAGAGAAACATGAAAAGATTTCTTGTTAACATGTTTCAATGGAAGTCCACATACTTAATTATGTTCTATACTGCAGGTGCTGGGTAATCATTCTGCAAACTGACACATGGGCAGACCTCTAGCCTCTGTTATGTCTCATAATGTTCTTTACTTCCATATGACAGATGTCTTCTTCTATCTGAATGAATTTAAACTCATTCACGTACAATCAAGTACCAAGTATCTCTAACTACTAACAGACAAAAACTATGAATCATGCTGAAGCCACATGTCCTCATAGCTAAACGACAGAATAGGTTGATTGCCAATGACTCCCAAAATGACATATATGACCGTTTTATTTAACGTCTGATACGATGCATGGTGGCCAGTTCAAATGCGTGTCTGTAACATGTGACAGCAGTGGCAGTTTTAATTATGTGACCGTTCTACAACATAACGGTCACAGTTTTACACATGTAGTTAATGTTGTGGATGTTTCTATGTAATGGACTTAGGTCCATAAACTGACCGCTGACTTTTGGTTTCACATGGGACACAAACCTGAGTGAAAGTCCTGTGTTTGTTTGATATTAAATCATATGTGATAGACAGGTATGTCTCTATAATTAAAAAGGATGTCAAAAGATGGTCTTACCTGATGACCAGGTGTGTGAGAGAATCTCAATAACTGCTCTTTGGTTTGGAAAAACAAACTCAAAGCTTCCTCGTATGATGTCATGAGCGTCTGTGGTTAATCAGGCTATTATCAAACTGATTAGCTAAATTTACATTGGCTTGCACCAGCCTAGCAGCTGCCATTTCGCCCCAGTCAAATAAACAATGTTGTTTTTGGTCAATGTATAAAACCAGCGTATGTAGTCCCGCATTCCCAGTGTGAGAGACCAGTTGCTAGAACTTAAAAATGCAAATGCAGTTTGCCAATGCCATTTCATTTAGTCAGGAAAACAGCATGACAACACTGACATGTAATTGCAATCGAACAAGGAATGCTGTGCTTGAGCACTTACAAATTTCTCAATGCTTCGGTTTGCATGTAGGTACCCTCATTATGCTACCGTTGAAGTGTGGTGCTATTTTGAGCCTTGTTAATGGTATAAAATAGTGATTTCTTTTGACTTTACCTGTGCCCCGACGACTAGCGTTATAAGCCAATTAGCGGTTTGTTAAACTAAAACTGGTCACCTTCGATTAGCATGAAAACATATCCCAGAGAACGTTCAACTCGGTACACGTGTTATTAACCCCTAGGTTCATTTTTCGCCGGATTTGTTCTGTTATGCGTCTGTTAACGTTAGCTTTTATGTCACATTGCTATTTCACATTGTTATGACAGTTTAGTCTGGGAAAACTTTCACTGAGAACTAATTTAGCTCAGCAGCTGGAGGCCAGACCAATCAGGAAACTGTGGGGAGTGTTTGGATGATGACTGTTTGTTGATTGGTGTTTAAGAACAATCATTACTTAGCTTCACATTAGACTAATAATATGAATTAATAATAATAATAATAATAATAAACAACATTCTGTAAATACATGGTCTTCCCTTCAATTATATTCAAAATCTGACTTCTTGGAAAAAGCTTAAGGAATTTAACAAATTGGAAATCGGAGACAAAGAATGCCTGCAGGGTTGTAGTTTGAAAATCAAAGACCAATGACAGCCTAGTAAGTGGCATTTTTGTCCAGTAAGTATAGTAAGGGGTCATATTGATGTCTGAGTAAATGAATGAAACCAAAAATACATTGTAGTCACAGATTATAAGAAACATAGCTATATAAAGATATGGATGATCAAAGTGGCTTGGATAAAAGGACAAATATGTTTATCTGCTGTTCTCCGTCATGCGCAGTCATTCGCCCTCCCCCCCCCCCAAACACATTCGCACTCTCCTTGATAAGTGCGCTTAATGCTGATATGAAATTCTCCGCACATCTCCCACCCAAGCCCAAAGGCATTGGGCGACAGGACACAGTGTCACTGCCACAGCAGAAAAACCGTTAAGCAGATTTGCTTGCACGCTTACTGGTGAGAAAAGGGTGGAGGAAAAAAAACGATGACATTTTTCCCACACCGACTGCATGAGAGACATCTCTTTTTTGCCCTTACTGAGTAAACAGTTTATAAATGTAAAATCGTGTTTCCTCAGTGGCGGTAGCCCAAGGACCTAACACCCCTGAATATGATAACGCGATGCCAGCAGCAGGGCCTGAAGGACAGCGAGGAGACCGAGCTGAAAATATTACAGACAGAGGTTACATCTGCTTCCTCTTCTGTGATTTCTAAATAACAAGCATGGAGGCATCAAATGACATTTACTCCTGTTGTTGTCAGTGAATAACATTTGTGCATTTGTACTTTGTGCCTAAGGGTCTGTCCATATGTCCAGCCCAAGTCCTCCAAAATGAAATGACAAAATGCGTAGTTTGTCCAAGCCCCTCAGAGCACAGACAGTGGCAGTTCTAGACATAGACGGTAAAATTAATGGACAAAGCGACGCCGTAAACTTCCACGGAGACCAGTGAAGTCTATTAGAAGCACTTTTCCGGTGATGGCTGAGCGTTACTGCGCAGCCTCAAACTGAGCTTGACGACGTAGATGTGACGTGAGCAACCTGTCTGAAAGTTGTAAGTCTTCTGGTAGCGGTGCCAAGAGAAACCTCAATCATTCCCAATCTTGCAGAGACGGAGAGCGTAGGTATATGTAAGGAGATAACATAGGCACAGGCTAATTATTGCTAACTAAAATGCTAGTTAACATTAGTAATTCAACTTAAACAGCTAATGTAAATCGAAACTGCCTGCCCGTAATAATTTACGTGCTGTGCCGATTATTTTCTTTACTATTGTCTTACTTTTGTGGTAATGACAAAGCCTGAGAGAAAAAAAAATACAGTGTGAAGAGTGTCACTGATCAGTAGGAACTTAAAGGTCCAGTGTGTAACGTGTTTAGTTGCTCATTATCAAAATCAGTGTTGCCCGTTCACAAACTTGTCCTTTTTCATGAATATTGACCACCACCAGTATTCCTTTTGGCTTGAAATTTTACATTTGCAATCGCATGAACTGGAGTAGACTCATGCGCCATCTTGAAATACGTTAGCCGGTAAGGGACATACAGGACATGCTGTACATACTTTCGCGTTTTCGCTGTCACATGATAAACTCACAGATGCTGCTAATGCTGCTAATGGGTATCGTAGCTTCCTGGCCCCGGCCGGTGTTGGCACTATGGTGGGGCATTCGAGGGCCGTGCCCCCCCTATCGGTCACTAATGCCCCTCCTACCACAGGCCATGGCGTGGCAAAAAAATATCCTCATGAAGACTGTTGGTGAAAAAGCAAAAAACCTTCTCAGACACTGGTGAATTGCTGCAAATTGAATAAAAAATTCGGCCTGTGCTCGAACAGTGTAGGAAACCTGATCTATAGACTACCTATATTAATAATACCTTCCAAAACGGCAGGCATTACGGCCCTCAGGGACAGCTTCAATATACCAGACCTATATGATAAGATTTAACAGAACTATATATTATAGGCTATCCAGACAACCCTTAGTGATAAAGGTGAAGAATATATATAATATTTATATATAAAAAAAACACTTGACAAAAACACAGACAAACAGCTGTCTGACATTTCCCTCTGGAAACAGCCGGTTTCCCCCAGAGTGGCGAGGACCTGTATTTGGACCAGGATGGCACGGTTCCGGCGCGTTGCCCTCTCTACTGGACCCAATTCAGTACATAGATCCAAGAGCACAGCTTTAGGGAATTTAAATCGGCATATCAGCCAGTCATCGTCATGGTCCCTGAATTCTTTTTCTTTCCTGATTCTTCCATTAGCGTAGTCCTCCTGCAGGACCAGCAGTGCCATCATGCAGCATTACACAAGGGTTCACCGCAGAATTTTATGTTTACAACATATTATGATTGTTAACACCATGCCAAAATCACAGCATCAACTAGTGGTATCCCCCACCCCGAGATACAATTTGAAGATGAAAGTCTAATAGGCAAACACACATTTCTTCATGCAGGCTTAGTCATGAACAGTATTAAAGTTAGGACCAATAATGAGGACAATAACTGTACCGATTGCGCGAGAGCTTAACGGCTGTATTTTGACATTTGATGATATATGCACAGTATCAAAGACTAGAGATTTCAACTTTTCTAGGCCGATTCCGATTTTCATTGAGTTAGGCCTGTCAATACCGATTTTAGCCAATTCCGATTTAATTATTTCTAACCACTTTACAGCACACACAAATTTAGTTATTGTAGCATTGACCGGCATGAAATTGGCATATGTCAGACTGACCTGCCGGTCGCCGGTCATGGCCGAGCACGTAATAACGATCACCGGCCGGTCTATCAGTGCATCTCTATTAAAGACAGATATTTAGTTATTTACACTGTGTTCTGCAGTTATCTAATGGTAGGGTATTTGATGCTATCCTGTATTCCATGCAGTCGGGCCATCTCCTCCTCCTGTGCTCCGTAACAGACTCTTTAAACATTAATAACAAACTTTTATTAAAAATTTGAGTTTGGATTTTACAAGGTGTTTATGGAACAATTATCACTCAGTACAAGTGCAAATAGCACTGCTGGATTTAAATTAAAAAGTTTCTTACTGTATATTAAAAAGGAGATACAAAATGACAAGCCAGCTGAAATCTGCCACTCTTTCTCTCTCCTACGCACGGTGTGTTCCCAATTAAGTGGAGTAAGTAAAGTTACATAGATCTGCTACGTGGTGGCATGATATGGAAATTAACAAAAAAATACGAAATTCGCTAATGAAATAATAATTAATAATAATAATAAAGAAAAACGTTTTTCGTTTTTGATCAACATTTCTGTTGTGTTGGACTATGTTGCTACTGCGTTAAAATATTTCTCACAAAGGCAGTGCCCCCCGGCCGATGACCCAATGCCCCTCCAGTAGATCTGCTCTGGCACCGACTCTGGCCCCGGCAAGTTTGAAAAAGGAAACATGGAGGACCACACATATTCCAAATCCAAATTTCAGGAACAGGAGTCTTCTTCTTCGCCCAGACAAAGAAAAAGGATATTGAAAAGAGCAAGAACTGCACATTTGAACTGCGTGGTGCGAGAGAGTTGATTGCAATAAATGATCTCAACGCTAGATGGGAGAAATTCCTACACATTGCACCTTTAAAGCAATCATTAGTCAATAATCAAGTGGAGAGGAATATCAGCATTTGGATTTCGCAGAAGGCTGATATTCTCATTATCTTGAGGGAGCAGTACGTGATGTGCCATCAAACTGTTAGCTTTAAGGGAAATCAATATGGTTTTGATTGCCGGGGTTAATAAAAAATTATTGTGCTAATAAACCACTTTCTCTGAGATCCTTTTCTACCCTGAGTGTAAACGTTGTAGTGTTTGTCTACTGGGATGATTTATCTGCTGGTGTTTCCCACTGTACCTGTCTTCACTCAAGGGTAAACTCTGTGGAGAGATTGTCCCGAGGATGCATTGGTAGGACAGGCACGCTTTGCCGTGGGCCTTTTTTCCCCCTCTTTCGACTGGGCCAGGTGTTTTATTCAGATTCCCCTTGAAAGCTGTCCTCTGTTATGCCCTGAGTTTTTTTTTTTTTTTTATGAATTCATTTTTGATTAAATGATCTCCCGTGCCAAAGCATATAAAGTGCAGCTGGGAGGTGACAGTCTAACGGGGGGGTTGGAATGTGCAGAAAGTGCTGCGGAGGCTGGATACTAATATTCTGAATATTTCTTGTGGAATAATATAACTATACTCAAGGATGTCCACAAATTAAATTACAAAAATGAACTCCCCTCAGGGCACTCTTTTCTAAACTCGGTTTAATTAATACAGCCAGACATGATGTTACCCAGTTAGTTTTTGTAGTTGTTTAGTATTTCTTTTTTTTATTTGAGTATTAAATTCAAAGCTGTTTTTAATAAGAAGGTCCTAATTAAATACCATATTGTCTTCATTTGTTTGATAACAATCAACACTTTCAGCTGACTATATGTTGTGCTTTGCAAGATATATTGAAGCCCAGCTTTCATAGCTGGTATTGCAATGGGTCTGTAATTTTTTTTCTTTCAATTAACAAAATGATATTACACATGCACAAGTTGTAACAAGCTTCAGAGAAATGGCGGACCCAAATGCATAGACGACAGAGCAGTGTCGAGTTCAAAAGATTTAATAAGCAAAAGGGTACAACAAAAAGAGCCCTGAAGAAGCAGGCAAAATAGTTCCAAAAATGTTGAGCAATCCAAAAGACCAGGGACACGAAACAAACTGGAACACTGAGACAAAGGGGTACACTCCACACACTAACACAACATAACACAACGACCGGACAACAGACAGAGACAACACAGAGACTAAATACACAAGGTAACGAGGTGAAACAAGGAACAGAATACACGAGGACTCAGGAACAGGTGAAACCCATCAGGGTGGGGCAGACAATCACAAAGGCGGGAAAACACAAGGCAGGAAGTAAAACAAGACATGACATGGGAGAAAACAGACTACAAAATAAAACAAGAAACAGAGACATACACAACAAGTGTGCAATATTTATTTTTTCAGGATGACAAAGGTGATGTGGGTTATGTGAAAGGTGCTTCTAACTGTGTGTAAACTAAGTGTATTATTTGTATTTTTCCAGCTTAGCACTAACCCTACACGGTAGCGGTGTTGAAAAACTGTTCCCTCATTCACTCACTCACTATTCCCTACATAATGTTTATCAAATAGTGAACTATATAGGGATTGATCAAACACGGTTGCGTCAGTAGATGCGCCGGTTATATGTGTGAAGGAGGCGGGCGCACCCAGCATCGTGTAAACAAACCGAAACAAAAATACTTCTTATACGTCCCTGAAACAAAGCACTCAGGGCACACAAAACAGAGCACTCAGGAAGAGAGTAAAAGATTGTTAATATGTTGCATGTTACATTTCCACGGTTTAGAAACTAAAGCCCACTCCATTTTTCAGTGTGCCGATGTGCAATCGGCACAATGACTATTGTTTCTCATACTTATTATTATTATTCCGTCCGTTTTTTGTCCCGCTAAGGCTCACGAAGCTTTGCCAACACGCGCACACAAATGACATCATCACGTGTGTAACGCTCGGGAATGGTGTGCTATGTGTTTTCTAAGAGATTTGCCGCACGGTTTTCACGAAATCGTCAAAAAACGCCAGTGCAAATACGCATAGACTTGAATGGGAAATCGTCGAAATCGCTTAACATCGCTCAAAACAAGCCCCGTTTGGGACTATGCTGTATCGCCATACTTTAATGTAGAAAAAAGATTAAAAGTTTAAACCGAAGACAAGATTTTGGCCTTTATTGGGCTGAATGGGCTTTCGGATATCAAGCACGGTTTCTACGAAATCACAGTTTACGTATCGTCGTCTTTTCAGACCGTTTCAGATTTTCCCATGTGTGTGTATGGGGCCGGAATGTTGAGAGTTAGAGTGGGAGTCAGAGTGTGGAGCTGAAGTACGATTCTCGGAATTTTTTCCAAACAAATTGCTCTCCCTCCTACAGTTTTCACTCTTCATACATCATACTTGGTCAAAATGTAGGAAATTTTGTGGCGGTCGCAGACATGTGACTATGGAATCCACCGGACATACACTTTTTGCTCTAGACACTCCAACTGCCGATAGAAACAGTGGAGTTGCAGTACGATTCGCTGAAATTTTTTCCAAACAAACTGCTCTCTCCCGTACAATTTTCACTCTACATACATCAAAGTTGGGCTAAATGTAGGAAATCTTGTCCCGGTCGCAGACATGTGACTATGGAATCCACCGGACCTTTACTTTTTGTTATGTTGAAACCAACTGCCGATAGAAACTGTAACAAAAATGAAGCTGCAGTACTTCTTCAGACCGGTTGAGATTTTCCATTGTGTTTCTATGGGGAGAGAATGCTGAGAGCTAGAGGGTGAAGCTGCATTATGATTCTTTGAAAGTTTTCCAAACAAATTGCTGTCTCCCCTACAGTTTTCACTCTTTATACATCATAGTTGGTCAAAATGTAGGAAATTTTGTGACGGTCGCAGACATGTAACTATGGAATCCAACTGTTTGTTACCTGCTCTGTGTCCCATATATTTCATACCACAAACATAAAAACCACATCAATGCGTTCGCCAGACTTTTATCTCTCTGGTGATCATAATATTTTGCCGTTTGGACCCACGGTTTTTGACTTACAGAACAAACTTATGAGTATTAATTATCATTACATGTATATGTTTGACCCATGGAAGACACTGTCTCCCCCTCCCTACCCCTGCACTGTGGAAATCACCATAGCAACAAGTTCTGACACAGACACATTCTATCATGGAGACTTCTGGAAGGAAGGGAGGGGGGGAGAGGGAGGGAGAGGGAGGGATAGAGAGGGAGGGAGGGGGAAGAAGGGAGGGAGAGGGAGGGATAGAGAGGGAGAGAGGGGGAAGAAGGGAGGGAGAGAGAGGGAGAGAGAGGGAGGGAGGGAGAGAGGGGGAGGGAGAGAGGGAGAGAGAGGGAGGGAGGAAAGGAGGGAAAGAGAGAGAGAGGAAGGGAGAGAGAGGGAGAGAGGAGGGAAGGAGGGGAAGGAGGGAGAGAGGGAGGGAGGGAAGGAAGGAGGGAGAAAGAGGAAGAGAGAGCGAGAGTGAAAGAGAGGGAGAGAGAGGTAGAGAAGGAGGAGCGAGAGGAAGAGAGAGGGAAGGAGGGAGAGAGAGGGAGGAAGGGAGAGAGAGGGAGAGAGGAGGGAAGGAGGGAAGGAGAGAGGAGGGAAAAGGAGGGAGAAAGAGGAAGAGAGAGCGGGAGGAAAGAGAGGGAGAGAGAGGAGAGAGGGAGAGGAGGAGGAAGGAGGAGGAGAGAGGAGAGAGAGGAAGGAGGAGGAGGAGAGGAGCGAGGAAGGAGGAGGAGGAAGGGGGAGAGGGAGGGAAGGAAGGGGAGAGAGAGGAATGGAGGGAGAGAGAGGGAGGAGGAGAGAGAAAAAGGGAGAGAGAGAGGGAGAGAGGGGGGAGAAGAGGAGGGGGAGGAGGAGAGAGAGGGGGGGGAAGGAGAGAGAAAGGAGAGAAGGAGGGAGAGGAGAGGAGGAAGGAGGAGAGAGGGATACACACACACACACACACACACACACACAGACCCCACAATCAGAAAATACACACACACACACACACACACCAACACACACACACACACAAGAGAGAAGGAAGAAAAAAGGAAGGAAGGAGAGAGAGGGAGAGAACACAAGACAGAAAGGAACACAGAAACATAATGGACACGAACACCACACACACAAAAAGAGGAGGGAAGAGGAGAGGAAGAAAGGAAGAGAGGAGAGAAAAAAAAAGAAGAAAAGAAAAAAAAAAAAAAACAAATTAACAAGACCAACTGACCCACACCACAGCCCCCAACCCAAAACACCAACAACCCCCACAACACACACACAACAAAAACATAAATAGCCCACCTAAAACACAACATCAAAAAGGACATACAGCACAAAAGGGACCAAAACATGACAATTAAAAATAAAAAATAAAAACAAAAATTTAGGCCAACAGATGGGGAAAACACACAAAAACACGAAATGAAAGAAAAAAAGGAATCATCAACAAGCCAACTCAGTCATCCATGTACAAAGAACATTAGCCAGGACTAGTCCTGGAGAGGACTGTAGGAAAACATAATGACATGAGTGTGGAAGGGTGTGTAAACCCCAGAGAGAACTTTATTTCCAGTCAGTGCACCATGACTGACCAGCTGCAGCCAGGAAGCCTCGGCAGAGTTAACACATTCACCCAGTCTCTGAGGAAGGCAAAATTAACCTCACAACACATCGAACCTTATCCAGAGAGACAGCGCTTGATAACGATGACACTTAGCTCCCTTGGTCCTCTGGGAGGAGAGCAGTGAAGGAGTCAAAATATCTTTTTTTTTTTAATCGCCATCGCAATATTAACTGGTGCAATAAACATATTCCGAAACATATTATATATATATTATCGCAAAAGCAACACATTTTCATTCCCATCACGTCAAAAATCGACGTCTTTGGCATTTGTTATTGACGCAAAAAGTCTCCTTTAGCGACATCATTTGACGCTCTGGGTCGGAACTCTTGGCGTCACTATTTCACGCTCTCTGGATTTGCGTCTAGCCCTTTGGCGTCACTTTTTGATGCTCTGGGTCGGGACGTACGTTTAACTGACATGCGGCACAATAACGGGACAGTTAGGTTGAGGAAAAGTTGGTGGGTGAGGTTACAAAATGCACATTTCAGTGACACGAAGGACAAGAACGGGATGAAAGTCCTGTGTTGTTTGACCCATCCACCAGCCCAACCAACCTCCTTACACAGATTTTTGATCTTTCATACTACTCTCTACTGTTGTCTCTCTTAATACTACGTCATCTTACAGCGCCGCGGTGGAGCTGCTGCTCTGCCCGGTGTGTTCCATACAGACGGTGGATGGGTCAAACAACACAAGACTTTCACCCAAGTAACCGGAGTGTCCCATTCTTGTCCCGCGTGTCACTGAAACATACCGTAACTCGACGAAAACCTAACTGTCCCGTTCTTAAGCTGCACGTCAGTTAAACGGATGTCCCGACTCAGAGCGTCAAAAAGTGATGCCAAGAGTCCCAACCAAGCACGTCGAAATATGGCGCTAAAGGAGACTTTTTGCATCAATAACAATAATGCCCTGACCATGCGTCACTTTTTGACACGATGGGAGTGAGAATGCGCACACTTTCCTCATATCCAGGGCTCTATAGTGCAACCGTTTCACTCGCATTTGCGACTAAAAATAGATGTGTGCGAACCATAAAATGTATTTAGGAGCACATGTGCGAATAACCTAATGTTAGGGTATTTTCATACTTGCCATTTTTTGCAGATGTGGCTCCGCCAGTAGCTCCCATGAACTTCTCTACATTTAGTTTTACATGGTTGTCTTTCAGTTTTTACTAGAGCACATACAGCGTGTCTCAGAGCGCCCGCTCTCGGCTCGTCATTATATTATGTTGCAGCGAGCCTGCTGAGAGCGTTGCCTGCGTGGCGTTTTGAAAAGTAACCACAGTTGCAACCGCTTTATCGGCATTGCTAATCCCTGTTAACTGAACAAGTAGCAGAGCATGTTACAGAGGCGACGTCTCTCTGCCTTCAGCTGTACAGGTAAAGCCGCCATTACATGATCCGTGGTGAACGACTCTGCGCTGGCTGTGGCGTTGCTTTTTCTACGGGGGGAGCGGTGGAGACAGAGGAAGCGCTGCCTTGGCGTCGCGCACCGCTCGGAATTTCTGCCAAGCGCTGCGTTTAAAGCTCATGTTATTTGAACTCTGACCTCGTAGCCGCTGATTTTTTCAAGCTGCAACTAAAACCAGAAGCGACGACGTATACTTGTGCCACAGTTTGTCTCTGTGCTCTGTGCCCTACCTCGCAGTTTTTACTCCGATCATGTGTAGGTGGTTTCACAGCAACAGTAAAACTGTATTAACATGTATTTTACATTTCACATGCATGCCGAACCGTGGGGGTGGCCTGTTACACCACTACTGTATATTCGGTATACTGATCAGTAGAAAATGTATTTTAAAATTGAAAACATAACGCTCCCTAAAATTTTATATTTATAACACGTATTGTAAAAGCTATATCACTGTGCACCAACAATAATTAGCGGTTACCTTATGTAAGTCACTCTATTAGCTGACTCGAGTGAATTCTCCAAAGGTCTGTCTGGATTTAGACAATTGTTGTACAGTGACAATAAATGAACCTTGGACCATGTACAGTTTAAAGTATGAATTACTGTATTACATACGTATTAAATAAATACAGTTTGAAGCACAAATAATCAAAAATCTAGTTTAGGCTACTTGTTCTATTCAAATAAATGAAATCCCTGTGCTTATAAATGTCTCCTTGTATTCCTTTTATGAAAGAAAAACACATAATTTGATACATTTTCATTGCGCCCCTAAAATTCTTTATGCAATCCTAAATTTTTCTACTTAGGCGCACATGTGGTCCTTGGGGAAAAAAAGTTACCGTTGAGCCCTGATATCATGCAGCCCTAGTGGGGACTCACAGCAAACACTGATGTAGTGGTATCGGGGGGATGCGTGGATTGCAAGAACGGAAGGAGGCGAGGAGGGTGGTATGAAGGTGAAAAAGCACATTGTCAGATACTATCACTCTCCCCAAAGGAACAAAGTCAAAGCCCTCAGCACCTGCCTGAGCGCTGACTATGACATTTATCCATGCAGCTATGACTAAAGCACAGACCAGACGACCCTGTCTGAACACCAAACATCTGACTGGCCCATCTCGGCGGCTGAGCTGAAATGAAGCTGTCATTCCTGCCGCGGCTCTTTCACTGCGTGTCACTCTGCTGGGAGAGATTGATGCTCTTCCTTTTTTTTCACTCCTATTGAGCTCCTGCAGTGGGATTAGTTGATTTGAAACGTTGATGAAGTTCAGACAGCTCCAACTGGGCACGGAGATACATCTTCATTATGCTGTAAAGTGCTCCTATAACATTAGCATTAGTCTTCAAAAGTCTGGATGGCAAAAGCTGGACAGCCATGTTCATTTTACAAAGCAGACTGCAGCACTATGTGGCTGTCTTCTATCTGCTTTCATTCAGCCATATAAGATAAGATAAGATGAGATACTTTATTTGTCATTGTACACAAATACAACGAGACATTGTTTGGAAACAAACCTGAGATGCCCACAGCTAAAAAGATTAAAATGCATAAATAAATTAAATCAATGGATTATATGGTGAGATGGGTGATGAAGTTTTACAATATCTAATGTCTTCAAAAGTTTCAGTAGATGTTGCACAAGTGGCGAGGCATGTTCAATAAACCCCAGACATCAGGAGTGCCGTGGATGACCATACACATCAAACCTACAAAAAAGGGAATTGGATCCACCCCCCACTCCCCCCACTCTGGGGTCTGAGGGTATTTTTAGACACAGATGATTTTGCAATCCTCTAATATTGTTTCAGTTTAAACAAATGTAAACAGTATTTTCCAAGTCATGTGACTTTTTTGTATTCAGCAGAAGTTCAGCTACAATCATATCTTAAGTAGAATTATTGTATGATTGTACTTTCTTTTTTAAACTGGTAAATGAACAAGTTGTAAAATGTAGTTTTAGAAGTGTGCTGGAATTTGTGAAAAAAAACATTACAACCCAGCATTATTATGAATCCCACTGCTTTCCTAAGCACCTCGACAGTGTTTGTGTCATTACACTCGCTACCATAGGGGGGAGACACATCTTTGTATTCCAGCTTTAATGTCTTCAGTAGTAACAATGGGCTTGGGAACCACACAGCGTAGGGAAATCAAAAAGTATTGTGAGACGGACTAACACATTGTTGGTTTTGTTCTTTTCATTATTTTGATTTTGAAACTCCTACTCCTAAACTCCTCTGCCTTATCCTTTAATAACAGTCAAACATAGTTCACACAAAGGCAGCCCAATCCCTTGGGCCCCAGTGTCTGAGCCCACAAGCCCGACAACTATCTTGCTGTTAATAATATAATTTTCTTGAGTTGCATTTACCATAAAATGTTGTCCCTCTGCAGATATATTTCACACATGTCCCAGAAGCCATGCTGTTCACTTTCCCCACTCATGTATTCCCAGCCAGCCTACAAATTCCGAACCAGCAACCTTGGGATTATTAAGATGGTTTACCAATTTTCTCTAAGGACCCCACTTACTAAGCTGCTTGCACCTTGTGTCAAATGACAAATGAGAATCTGTGTTTTCATGTGCATGGCCTACAGTCTTATACATAAGAAGCCCTGGCCGTTTACCCTTAAAACAGTCAGATATCTGATATAGAAAACACCTGCATTTAAAACGCTCTCCAAAAACAATTTAGAAGCAAAAAAAGGAAAAACAATCTAGGTATTTGTTTTCTTCAAATATTGCCTCCCAGAAGGCCAGCACTGCCAATTTAGTAACTAGAAACTCAGACAGGCTCTGTCTTCTTCGCCCACCTCCAAAAGCTTATTAGTATTTTGTCACAGTATCCCCATGGTGCTGCAGGATATTGAATGCTTCCCAATTATAAAGTGCTTATATAGACTTGTTTGTTCCTTTACCTGGGTAAAGTGTGAATGGAATCATAATGTTTCCAGACTTAACTTTTGAAGTTGGAATGAAAGACCGCAATCGTTCTGTCAAATACCGTAAAAATATTTCTAAAATATCTCTAATTTGACACAGATAGAATTTCAGATTGCTGATGGGGTCAGCCCTTCTGTATGACTATGAGTGATGAGGTCACAGCCTAAATGCCAAACATTAATCCATCCAATTATCCATTATCTATAACCAATTATCCTTAGAGGGGGGGCCAGAACCAATCCCAGCTGATTGGATCAGGGTACACTCTGGACATGTTGCCAGTCAATCAGAGGGCAAAAACATAAAGACTGATAAATAATCACGCTCACATTTAAACCCATGTCTTTGGACTCTGGGCGGAAGT
This sequence comes from Perca fluviatilis, assembly GCF_010015445.1. Classification (NCBI taxonomy): domain Eukaryota; kingdom Metazoa; phylum Chordata; class Actinopteri; order Perciformes; family Percidae; genus Perca; species Perca fluviatilis. Next base: position 6,693,614 of record NC_053118.1, on the reverse strand, counting down.
TGGAGGACCCGGAAAAACACACACTCACATTTTGCTGTGAGGTGACAGGGCTAACCGACACAGCCAAAAGTTAACGCTGTACATATTCTACATTTGCATAATTATCTATTCCATTTGAGTTGTCTGACTGAACTGATTGTTTTTCTTGGCCGCTTGGGGGCAGTGGAAACAAGTTGTGAACCCAACACTGACATATACGTTGATATGGTGAACTTGTTAGCAAACAGTTGCTTATTTACACGTCCAGCAGTTACAGAGCAACATGAGCATTCATTTGGAGTTGTGTTTGTCTCCATGTGATGAATGTAAGTAGGATATTCACTCACTATTAGCTCTGGTTTGGTCTCCACCAACTCTTGAGAGAAGTATCTGTCTCTTTAGCTGCTAAATGCTCTGCTATGTTCACCAGCTAGTCTCTGACTGTTGCCGTTTGCTGCAAAGCAGGTAATGTCCAGTGGCTTTTTACAGCTTTTTCTCTGAAAACAGATGCCTGCAGTGGCCAAAAACGCTGTGAGATTGATCAGTACAGTACCTTAAGAAGATTATGCCTGACTTCTATCAACATATTGACTATGCCACAAGGGGAATAAACACCATGGATCACTGCTATACAGCATTCAAAAACGGCTATAGTGCGGAATATCCCTCTGTGTAGGATCAATACAGTTGTTCAAATGACATGAAATGTTCAAAAGATACAATTCTGAAACCGATCAGTCAGTGTTCTTACTTCGATGTGTAGCAGGGCCTCCTCTCTTTGGCGAAGCGCCTCCACGTCCTCCTCACTGATCTCTGACAGGAAAGCCTGAGCCCCTCCCTCGGAGCCTACTGCTTCTCCAAACAGTGGACCCTCCTCCATCTGCTCAGTGGATGGGGTCTGAGGACTCTTGTAGGAGCACACACAAAAACATTATATTATATTATACACTGTAGTTACAATGGTAGTAGATACAGCGACAACAGTCAGGTACTTTCTGACAGTGAGTAGTTACTACTCTAATACCTGCCAACGTTAGTGTTCTTTATTTTGAAAGGGCGGCAGCAATTCGGATTACAGCCAGCAGTAGGCTACATAGACAGCAAGCACAAAAAAAAAAAAATAATAATTACAACAGTTAAGTTTTAAGAAAATCATTCACAATGCTAATGGAAGCAGGAATGAATGACCTTTTGAACCTATTCCTTCTGCATTGCGGAAGATTTTATCTGCGCCCTGAAGGTAGCAACATACATTCTCACTCCAGTGGATGGCTCGGATCGGCCAAGACCAACTTGGCTTTCCTTAAAGTGATGGTTTAATACTTACGTCTTTTGACCATTTCGAATAAACACCATCTCAGAAAGCTTTTCACCTGTCTAACATTGGGAGTTAGGCGTTATCAGCTGAATAGCTGAATAGGTTGAAGGACCCACGTTTGTATCTCGGTAAATGACCCCACTAATAATGCCCGAATGATACCATACCATAGTAGTACAAATAGGTTATGCCCCTCATCATAAAACGATGGATTGGAAAGGTTTGTGTACACCAGAAGTTTATGTAAATAACACTTGCCTGCTGGCTTCTGCTTTCTGCTGTTGTTGCTGCCGCTGTAAGAGTGTTAGGAGGAGGCCGTCTACAAATTACAACACCGAAAAGAGATGCAACAAAAATATTTATTAATTTAACTTTTTTTTTTTTAAGTAAGTGCTGTAGTATAACTAGCAGGAGACAAGTAATAATTGAGGTAAGTTTGGAGACATTACCTTATTTAATCATTGAATTAATAAATATTTTTGTTGTAACTCTTTTCGGTGTAGTAATTTGTAGACGGCCCTAAGCACTCGTCTGACTGCAGGTAGCAGCAGCAGCAACAGAGAGCTGAGGAGAGCAGGCAAGTGTTCATAAACTTCTGGTGTACTTACAAACTTTCCAATCCATCGTTTAATGAGAGCATAACCTATTTGTACTACTAGTAGACGTTTGGTATAATTTCGGGCATTATTAGTGCTGTAACTTACAAGATACAAACGTGGGTCCATTACCCCCTGTGCTAAGCTATTCAGCTGATAACGCTACTCTAGCTAACTCTCCCAATGTTAGACCCAGGTGAAAAAAGCTTCTGGGGGGGTGTTTGGCTCGAGGTCATGATGCAAAGGACCCCAGGGTGAATTACTCTGAACCATCACTTTAAGGATCTGTCCTGATACCGGTCATGAAGGTTGTTCAACGGTGGTCCAGCGATTTTGCTGCACACCTTGACAATGACAATGCCTCGCAAGCGATTTGAAAGAAAGTGACCCGGGTCAGCAGATAAACGAAAAGGTAAGAACAGATTTGTTAAAACAGGAATAAAACATCTTCATAAAAGTGGTGTTGACTTTAAAACTGCGAAGCTTACGATAAAAGTGATGATTGATGTGCTTTTGTACACACACCATCAACAAGTTATGTGATGATATTAAAAAAGGTGGAGAGTTAAGGTAGAGGAAATGGTTAGCTATATGTATATACTGTAGATAACTTACATCATAACTTTAGACTTTAGACTGATTACATTAGTTTTCCCAAGGGGAAATTATTTGTCACAGACATTGTATGTTATGGACACAGCACGCTTACAGATAAACATTTTAAACATTAATTGGCCCAGACTGGATAATAAGCTTTGGAACTAAGTGTTTTTGATAACTGGCAGGTTCACTGCTGGTAAAAAGGGTGATAATTCAGAGAATTCAGATACCCAGTAAATTTAGCTTCTGCATTAGTTTCCTGGGTGTGGTGTCTGTGTTTGTTATGGTCGCATGTCGAGCTGGGGCAGCAAGTTGGAAAAAGTTCAAACATCATCAACTCAGGGCAGGTGGCAAATAACAGCACAACATCCTGAGGGCCCTCTCTCTCCTTGGTGCTGCAGCAGCAGCAACTGCTTTACCTTAACAGAATATGTCAACCATGTTGTAGAAACAGCACTATTACAACTAGAAATTAGGGCTGCACAATTAATCGCAAATGTATCGAAATCGCATTATGGACTAGTGCAATATCCACTGTGCAATATACGATACAAAATATGTTTGAAACTATTCTTAATTAAGTATTGTGGTGCTGCAGAGACGTCCCTGCCTAAAAATCGTATCCTACAGACAAAATCACTCTTATAATTTTAATTTTAATATTTTTTCAATTAAAATGAGAATAATGATACAAAAATTATCATTCCCTCAAATATTGTGAATCATATCGCAATTGCAGTATGTCACAATAATCACAATTAGATATTTTCCTTATATCGTGCAGCGCTAGGAGAAATACAGTACAGTACTAACAGCAGCAGATGATTGAGCAGCAGCAATGGTAGCATCAGCAGTAATAGTAAAGAACAGTTCACACTATACTGGCTAAAGGAGCTGTTAGCCTGGGGCTAAGAAATCTTTCAGAATGGCACAATCCAAAATGGGCTAACCCCGGCTTAAGCCTAGGGCTTGCTGGCCCTGCTCCGTAGCCGGGTTAGCCCCAAGTTTGTGGGGTTACCCCTGAAAATCAACACAACACAGGGCTAAAAATTGCCAGTGTGAAACGGGGCTCAACAGACATTTAACCCAGGACTAGTAGAAGTGCAGTGTGAATTTTATAGCACTGGGCTTAGGTTAAATGTCCCATGGCATGCTGCTTTTTGGATGCTTTTATATAGGCCTCAGTGGTCCCCTAATACTGTATCTGAAGTCTCTTTTTTCCCGAAATTCAGCCTTGGTGCAGAACTACAGCCACTAGAGCCAGTCCCACAATGAGCTTTCCTCAGGATGTGCCATTTCTGTGTCTGTAGTAGAGATGCACCAATTACAACTTTCTAGGCCGATTCCGATTTTCTTTGAGTTAGGCCAGCCAATACCGATTTTAGCCAATTCTGATTTCATTTTTTCTAACCACTTTACAGCACACACAAAAAAGAAATTCTATCTTTTCTTTTTTAGAACATTTTACATAGAACATTTTTTGAATAGATAATCGATCGCTATAAAATAGAACTATATAAATTACTCCTGGTGTGGGAAATTCACACACATCTACACACACATTCAGCTATCAGGCTCCGCTCCTGTGGAACCAGCTCCCAATCTGGGTTCGAGGGGCAGACACCGTCACCACATTTAAGAGTAAACGGAAAACCCTCCACTTTGATAAAGCTTATAGTTAAGGAGTGAGGAGTTGCAGCGTCCGCCTAACCGGCCCATCTGCTCCTCTTCGTAGTCATCAGTTTATTTATCATATAATCAATAATATAGCGAGAGTAGAGGGAGGCAGGCCAGTACAGCCCGATCCGGTTGGGGAGAGTTCTAGCCCGACCAGGCACCTCTCTTTAACCTGCCTCTCTTAGTTATGCTATTATAATTCTAGACTGCCGGGGAAGTTCCTTCCTTCCTATGACACACTGAGCTGCTCTCTCATCTTTGTTTTCACTTGTTTCCTTTTGTATGCATCCTGTCCCAGAAATGCTTGTTACTAACCTAGCTCTGGGGAGTTTACTCCCCGGAGTCCTTATGTTTCTTTCGTCCGCCGCATCCATCCATGCTCTGCAGCGCCACGTTACATCCCGCAACGCCCTGCTGTGATGTTCATACGCACAGAGTAGTCAGGATCCGTTATTGGAGACTGCACTACTCAGTATGACACGATGTGCCCTGCTATGACATGAACTTCCACGATGACCTTCGAAGTCACTGTTCCATTATCTTTAATGTGACTGTTATTGCCACTGTTCATCACACCCCCACCCGGCCCCGTCAGACACCGCCTACCAAGAGTCTGGGTCTGCCGAGGTTTCTTCCTAAAAGGGAGCTTTTCCTTGCCACTGTTGCAACAGCCACTGCTAATGCTTGCTCTTGAGGGAATTACTGTAATTGTTGGGGGTTTGGAATTTATAGAGTGTGGTCTAGATCTACTCTATCTGTAAAGTTTCTCGAGATAACTCTTGTTATGATTTGATACTATAAATAAAATTGAATTGAATCTAAAGTACAATGTTAGAACCATTTCCTTCTTTTCACATCCAATATCCAACTTAATATAATAAATATTGCCTTGCAGTATAAAGATATTTCTCAAAACACACACGCAGGCCTGTTTGAACGTCAACAGTAACGTTACCTGAAAACATAAACGTCACCGCTCATTTTACACACAGTTTAGCAACAAAACTAAACGCTGGGGGAAGATTACTACGTTTTTAATGTTGGTTTGGAGCGGTATGCACTCCCACCATCCTGGAAAGTGTTTTAAACAGTAACATTAATACAGTGTGTTGGAGGAATACAGCGTCTCTTTTTTTTCTTTTTTCTTTTAATACAGCATCTCTTGCAGCCGGACGTCAGAGACAGAGGGACCGTCACCGCAGCGTTCGCTAACGTTAGCTTCTTGTCTCATCTGGGGTCTGATAAACAGTAAATTCATCAAAGTCAGGGTGCCCAATGCTATTTTCCAATAAACTGTAGCTGTCATATTTCACGGGACCCGCTGTTTTCATGTTCCACTTATTCAGCCTCAGAGGGGAGAGAGAGCGGCTGAGATCAGTAGAGCAGACGGCTCATCTTGCGCGATGTTAATCATGCGGCGCCCGAGTGCATTTGACCGGCATAAAATCGACATATGTCAGACTGACCTGCCGGTCGCTGGTCATGGCCGAGCACGTGAAAATCGGCCAATTCCAGTCACCGGCCCGTCAATCGGTGCATCTCTAGTCTGTAGCTTTAAATGCTATTGAGGAGGAGAGAGGGGGGGCGAGGTAGAGGGTGGGGGTGTGGCCTTGATCAACTGCCACTTTGCTTGTTTGCAAGCTATGAGGTCTCTCTCTTTCTCATGGGCAGGCCAGATTTTCTCGGCAGGCGAAGCAGAGAAAGGGGAGGTAACCTTGCTCCTTATGACCTCATAAGGAGAAGATTCTAGATCGGCTCATTTGAGTTTTCATTTTCTCAAAGGCAGAGCAGGATACCCAGGGTTCGGTTTACACATATCGCCATTTCTAGCCACTGGGGGACCATAGGCAGGCTTGGAGAACTCACATTAAAGTTAATAAAAAAATTGAAATTCAAACTTGAAATTCAAACTTGAAGCCAGGGTTAAAGGTCCTTTAACCCTGGCTTCAAGTTTGAATTTCAATTTTTTTTATAGTGTCAAGTCGTTACAGACAATATCTCAGGACACTTTACAGATAGTGTAGGTGTAGACCACACTTTATAATTTACAAAGACCCAACTATTCCCCCAAGAGCAATTGCAATTATTGCAGCGGCAGCAGCAAGGAAAAACTTCCTTTTAACAGAAACCTCAGAGAGAACCTGGCTCTTGGTGGGCGGCCATCTCCCGGGTCATGGATAGGAACAAAGACTTGTTCTACTAGCAATGGACTGGATTTTTGTAATGTATGTAAATTCCATAGGCTAAATGACTGGTCATTTGTAGGCAGTTTTCTTTGTACTTCATATAATGTTGATTATCTCCTTAATCATATTTAGTCAAACTGTATCCACGTCTAAGTGATGGAATGTAACTAAGTAACATTTACTCGAGTACTGTACAAAATTTGCTTGAGTATTTCCATTTGTGCTGCTTTGGACTTTAACTTCACTGGAGTGGCCATTTGCGATCTGCGTGTAGTGCTTGCAAATTGCTTTTGCGAAACAAGCCCCTACATACTTCTTCCACCTCCAGAAGCATGTAGGGACTTCATACCTCCACGTCCACAGGGAAATACTTACAATGGCCCTTTCTCTAATCAATGTTCTTCTAAAAGTTCCTTGTGTTTTCTATTTCTTGTAGGAGATAGCTGTAGTCACCACAATAGTGACAGAAAAAGTCCACATTTTCTATCATATCTCAGCATATCTGTCAAGTATTCCGTTTTGGCTGGGAAAGTCCCGTATTTTACCCTTCTTTCCCGCCGTCCTCCCGTATTAGTATTTTCCCGTAATTCTCCCGTATTTTAACCTGCGTTATTAAAAAAAATAATACCCCGGGCCCCCAGTAGCCTACTACAGGTACTGTAGGTGGCAGTTGTCGCGAGGTTAGTGTGTGAGGTCAGATGAGTGACAACGCGGGGGAAAAAAAAGAAGAAATAAAACAGAGACGGATGATGGACGCTACGACAGAGACGGTGCGCTGCCAAAACTTATGAAGGCTTTACTATGCATTCCCCATAGCAATGCAAGTTCAGAAAGGGTGTTTAGCATGGTACGAAAGATTGTTCCAGAGAATAGGATGACGTTAGACAACAGAACTCTTTGTGCTCTACTCTCATGTAAAATTAACCACTCTGGCCCAGCCCACAAATACACTCCTTCCAAAACAGCCTTAAAGAATGCAAAGTCTGCAACAAATTTGTACAATAACTCACTAAAAGAGTAAAGAAAAGTTACGTGAAATGAAAAGAAAAACTGTAAAAGAAAAGCAATATGAAATGAAAAGAACGTGTGGAATGAAAATAAAATGTAAATGTAAAGACAAGCAATGTTAGAAATTGTAAATGTTTTCAGCATTCTGCATCAAGTGGTGATTTTATTTCTTGTACACCTGTCTAAAAATGTAAGGAATACTGGAGCTTGGTTGGGGTGGTGGGACTGCTCGCGGTGGGCGCCGGAAAATTTCCCTTATTTTCAAATCCAAAACTTGACAGGTATGTCTCAGTGCAGAGCTTTTGTTTAACACAATGGAAAGATCAAACCGAAATGACATTTCTATTCAATGTCCATTTGCTTTAGGCAGTTACTGCTATCTGAACATTGCAGGTTGGCTTAGTGCAGATAAATGTAGGGGTTTTCTGAGACTGAGGCTGTTAATCCATGAACATCAGTACACTCTGCATATTGCAATCTTTGTTACATGTGCAAACAAAGCAGAGGAAAGGGAAGAAACCTATAGACAGAGAAAGCCTGGTTGCCTTTTGCATTACTAATGTGTTCCACCTTTGTGTGGCTGACTGCACAGCTAATTCATGGTAGAGGAGTCAGTGTGGGTCAGAGCACAGGGACCAACCCGGCTGTGTCACGCGCTCTGTCTACTGGCCATGATCTGACTCACCACTCCTCAACAAACCCTGCAACATCGTGCTCACTCCTCCATAAATATACCCCCCGCAAAAGCTCTAGAATATATTAGTACATCACACAGATGGGAAAGACTCTCAAGGCAATCATTCTGACACCTTATTTGCAGAAGTTCACATGCTGCGAAAAGGTTCACACAGTTTTCGAGTTTCCTGCTGTTGGTTCCAGTCGACTCTGGTGACGCGAATCTAAAGATGTGGGTGGAAAGCAGTTATTAACATTTGCATTAATCTGCTAAATGTTTGTCTTAATGCATATGTATGGAATTTCGAACGTCAGGACGCCTCTCACCAGTTGCTATCCATGAACTGAAAAAGCCATCCACTTTTTTTACAGCAGAAAATACAGACTCTGCTTCTACTGCCACTGCTCATACGTGATGTAGCAGCATTTAGTTATCTGTTCTTCCACAATGTACTCACTGATTAGTGAACTTGCTGCTATGCGTTGAGGCTAGTCAGCTTTAAATAACGTACCACCCACTGTGCTCGAAGTGGGCGGATACTCACCGGTATGCAGTACCGGCACTTCTCGCATGTAGCCGGTACTCTACCACTGACAGAGAAAGCGTCAGTCTCAGAGAGATTGGTAATGACCCTAACGTTACATAAACTACACTACCCAGAGGGCACAACGTGACTTACCTCAGATCTTGACGAATCACGTAAAGGCAAGCAGTCGGCTATCAGAAGTTTGCTTCTCCACGGACGCTAGTTCGAAAAAGCTGTCTGATGCCCGCGGCCTGACTGTAACAGTTCTTTTTAGTTCCTAGGTTTTCAGCAGTGAAAAATCTGTGTGGAGTTTGTAAGTCGTGTTAGCCTGGCTTCAGAAAGGTACTAAAAGAACGCGTGTGCCAGAGCCAGACACTCCAACAGAGGTCCAAGTCCAACCAGAAACATCAGGTACGATTCATGAGCTTCAAACTAACGTTAACGTTAATGTGAGCGTTAAGTTTGCAGCTACCAACCTTAACATTACCTTAGTCAATGACACCGACGTCAACAATAAAGTGAGTAACGAAACACGTGGATGGCCAGACTGTTGGTCAAGGGACCAAATTATGTATTTTGAGCTGATAAACAACCCCATAACATCCTGTTGCCATTCTGTTAGTATGAACACCTCTTATATATTATTAATAAATAATTATGTTTTTTCATGCCAGAAATGTATGCTACTTTCAAATATTCAATCAAATAATATAGCTTAATTGTCTACTGTTTATTTACAATAGCCAATTTGGTTAATATCACAGCAGACTATCTCTAGACTGAATTCACTGCCATCTGTGTAGCTACTCTCTAATTTTATGTCTGGCATAAACCCTGTTCCCCCTGTCTCTGTTGTGTGTGTCCCCCTAGGGATTGTACAGTTCCAATCTCACCACTGTTGCAGACTTGGAGGAGTTCCGTTTTCACAACACACACACACACACACACACACACACACACACACACACACACACACACACACACACACACACACACACACACACACACACACACACACACACACCACGACTTGTTTAAATAAATACATACATTTATGTTGTTAATAAATAGCAATACATTATTGTTGTACCAGCAATATCTCCAAGTTTTGTTTTTCACTGTAGAAATCTCAAATGTCATAATGATTTGCCAATGCAAGAGAGTACCGGCACCTTTTTTTCCACACTTCAAGCACCCGAAGCCCATTACCTCCATCGCTAGCCTTATAAAAGACCTTGATTATATGCCCTACGTACGACTCTCACCTCTGTACAAAAGATGGATTTTAGAGTCTCTTTGTGGGCAAAAGTTCACAGAATTGTTACTGTCCAACCAGTTGAAGAGTTGAAGCAGTAAATGATTTTCCATTCAGTACAGCAGCAACGTGGTGTTCAAGAAGGATCCTTCAATCAAAAGAGGTTAAACCTCCAAGTACTGTTGAGTGAGACAGTGGTGCTGTTCTGTAGCTGAACTGAACCCATAACTTTCTCCTTAGTGATACAGGGGGTCATACTTGGTTTATATACAACTACTAATAACCTAAAAGAAAATGTCTTATGTCTTGCCCTATGCATTAAAGGCATTTTTATCACTTTTGTAACCTTGTGTGCCTGAACATGATTTTTTATGACGTTTTTGGTCATAATTCTTCTTCCTTTTTGTGAACATAAAAGAAAAGTTGGCCATTTTGGGAAATACACTTTTTTTTTGCCAAGAGTTAGATGAGAAGATTTATACCACTCTCATGTCTGTACGCTAAATATGAAGCTACAGCTGTGTGTGTCTTGTAATGTTTTGTCTGTATATTATTGTTAAGTTCTAAGTTTTAATGTATGTATCTATTGTTGAGTTTGTGTTTTGTACTATCTTTTGTACCATCTGCGGGATGGCCATGGCGCTGATAACGCTACATTCGCAAATGTATGTAGATCTGGCCCATTGTATCTTGTTTTTTTTCATTGTAAAAGAAAGTGTAAAATGACAAATCCGTGCTTTTTGTTGGGGTAGGGGTTATGTTATATACCTTACTATATCTAGGTTAGGACCAAACCATAAAACAATTTTTCTGTATGTAGTTGGGTTGTCTGTGTTTCAAGGTCTTTGGTTGGTTTTTTTTAGTTTGCAGTGTGTTTTTCGCAATGCATTCTCATGAACAGGTCCGTATTTTATTGCATGAAAATGTATGCACACCAAAACTTAAGATATTCTACTAGACCGCCGGCTGGTCACATGACGCCGGCAGGCTATGACCGAGCAGCAGTTGCTAGTTGTTTAAGCCGCTACAGAGCTCTGCGACGCCGGCTAAGGTGCTCTGCATGGTGCTCCCTTGGTGCTCCGCATGGTGCTGCTCTGTTGTATCAGCAGGAGTTGGTGGTTCAGTTAACCCGAGAATAGGGGACCTTGAGCCGGGTACAGTTTTTTGTTTTCCCCGGGAAGAGAATTACAGTGCGTAACTTTTTGTAGACTTTTGAACTAATAGTTTTTTTCATGCGGAAAATATTTTCTTCATTTGCTTGTGTTGTGTCCACTTTAGCACTTTAGCAGAAACAACTGTGCAGAAACAGACATAGATCGGTCATTATTTATAATCTATCAGTGGGATTAAAAAATTTTCCTCACAGGCTATCACTCACACTGCTCTCTCACCCACACAGATCATTTAGCGGACCAAGTTATCAGGGGTCAGATACATGCTAACACAAAATGTTCTGCCTTCTGCATAATCGTATGTGTTGAAAATCACTGGAGCCATTGTTTCCGGTCACTTTCAATGTGACAGTGGTTCATTTTAGTGTAATTTCCATCAATCAGTTTTAATGTCTGTTTTTGAAAGCCATCATTACAGTGGCCAAGAGTCAATGCAGTGCAACTTCTTTAGAAAATTAGCACATTCAAAAGATCTATAACATAAAAGGAAAAAGAGATCAAATTTGGTCATTTGGTCAAATAAATGTAGAATTATTTTCACTGATTAACTACTCAACTATCTACTTTACGTCGACACATACTAAAAATAATGGTAGAACAGAAACATATTTACTCATTTTACTTTAAGCAGTGGATATGCATTCTCTCATTTCTACACTGAACGTCATGTATTTTGCTATTCCAAAGTAATATTCATATTTTCATATCTCTATTTACGAGAACCACTGAAAATACAGTGTTATTGCAAAGTACATAATGTACCGAGAAAGTGAAACTGAAATTAAATCCATACATGTCGTTAGTCCACACGCTGTCAGTGTCCATTCTTCTGTACAGACCTATACAGTATATTCTAACTAGATATTTTGCAATTTCTTCCTGCTGTATTCATTACTTTGGCTGCTGCAAACACCCCATATACACCCAGCGATCAATATGTTTTATTTTAGATTATTTTGTTTTAGTAATCAAAAAAAGGATTTCATTCACACCCAGTCGGTCTGTGATATCGATCGACTTTCATTTGTTTAACACAATTACTAACTACCAGCCTCAGCTTTGACAGGGTTACACGGTGAGAATAACTCCAGTAACCAATATAGATTCAGGTGAGGAAAAAGTCACTGTGCATGAGCATGGGCGTACATTTAATCTAACAGTTGGGAGCAACGCATAACATTTCTCAAAAGCAATTGTTGAAGGGCAAACAAACAAAACCCGCCAAAATTGTACAGTTGTAGAGGATATGTGTAGTTGTGGAACTCCAGTTAGTTCGATTTTATTCACTTTAAACATCAGATGAAGTGATTCTTTTCTCTGATACAGATGATGCTGAACTGAGAACTGAACCCCCCTAGCAATTATTAGGAATTAGCAAGTTAGCTAACTAACTATCCAACAAGCTATTAAACAAGCTACCAAACAAGCTAGGTAATGCTATAATCGCTAACATAGAGGATTCATGGAAAAACCATAATTTTTTGTCACAACTACTTTATAATTATTTAAAGGTCCCATGGCATGAACAATTTACTTTATGAGTTTTTTTTTTAACATTAATATGCATTCCCCCAGCATGCCTCGGCCCCCGTCCCGTAGCTGGAAAGGTGATATGTGTAAACGCGGGTATCCCTGGGTACCTGCTCTGGCCTTAAAGAAAATAAACGCTCAGGTGCCCGGGTGACCGGAATTTTATCCTTAGTGAGGTATAAGTCACCAGGACTCTCTTCGCTGCTGCTCCGCTCCTCCACCTCCCCTCGCCCCCTTCTCCTCCTCCTCAATAGCATTTAAAGGTACAGACAAAGAAATGGCACATACTAAGGAAAGCTCATTGTGGCACTGGCTCTAGTGGCTGTAATTCTGCACCAAGGCTGAATTTCAGGAAAGAGACTTCAGATACAGTATTAGGGGACCACTAAGGTCTATATAAAGGCATCCAAAAAGCAGCATGTCATAGGACCTTTAAAATGACACAGTATTATCTGTGTTAGAGAAAAAAACACGTTATCCAATGTTTAAAGAAAAAAAGAAAAAAAATAGCCTTATCTACTTACCGGAGTTCCACAACTAATGTTACTGAAGTAATTTAAACTTTGTTCTCTCCCACCCAGCGCTGTCCCAGCACTGCTCCCATACCCTGGAAATCCAGAGTTCTCGCGAGAGCACAATTTGAATTTGCACAGCGAGTCACTCTGGCATTCAGTAATGATGCTCATTAACTATGCCCTTGTAGCCGAGCTGCACCAATCACATCGGTGTATCTGATATAGGCGGGCCAGAGGCAAGCTAAACAGATGAAGACAGCGCTGCGACGTCCAAGTCCTTAGTAAACATTGCAAGACGGTTACGGATGAACATGTTTTGTTTTAAACGGCTTTGGCCACTGCAATGAACGAGTTAGACTTTGGGTTTTTATCTAAAAGAGGAACAGAAGAAGGCGCTCTAATCGTTCCTTTGCAAGAAGGACGTTTTTGCTGTTTTGCCGACCGGATATGGCAAGAGTTTAATCTACCAGTTAGCTCCGCTGGTAGCTAAGCGTATGGGGCTTTGGGTGTATTGTTGTGATTGGTCGTAGTGTGTTCGTGCAGTGAGATTTTCAAATGCATGCTTGGCGCCGCCCCTTTTGCCCTATTTGTATTGTTTTACTACTTACACAATTTTTCAATTATATATTATTATTATTACAGGATGTTTTTTGTTCACTTTTTTAGAAAGTGACAACCCTCAGATGGGTTGGGTTCTGACTAGTGATGGTCAAATGAAGCTTTGTGAACCACTGTCTTTATTTTCTGAGCTCACTAGATGGCGCTCTCTGTTCAAAGAAAAAGGTTATAGGAATGGCAATTCAGTGTGTGAGCGACAGTGGTGACAGAGTTCATCGGTCATAAACCATGACAACCCAAGTTTGATATTAGTAATCAGAGGTGCAGTGCAATGTGCCCCTCTGTGCTTCCATTGGAGCAGTCGCCCACTCATAGTCTAATAAGCACGGTGTCTGTCCCCCGGCTCAGATCGGTTAAATCAAAGGTAAATAAAAGATGCGCTATACTTAACAACCTAATTGGAATTAAAACGACTGCAACGATAGAACAAAATAGGAAAATTAGATGTGGACTATTAAATATTAGAGCTCTGTCTTCTAAAGCAGTATTGGTAAATGATTTGATATCAGATAATAAAACTGATTTATTTTGTCTTACTGAAACATGGCTGGGCCATGAAGAATATGTCAGTCTAAATGAAGCCACTCCTCCCAGTCACATTAATACTCAAATTCCTAGAGGCTCAGGCCGAGGAGGGGGAGTTGCAGCCATCTTTGATTCAAGCCTGTTAATTAATCCTAAACTAAATTATAACTCGTTTGAAAGTCTTGTTCTTAATCTTCAACATCCGAAATGGAAAACATTACAGCCAATTATATTTGTTGTTATTTACAGGGCCTCAGGTCCGTATTCTGAATTTTTATCTGAATTCTCAGAGTTTTTATCATGTTTAGTCCTTAAATCAGACAAAGTACTTATTGTAGGTGATTTTAATATCCATGTGGATGTTGACAATGATAGCCTTAGTACGCTTTTGAGTTTATTCCCGAGGAAACAAGGCGTACTCCACTGTTTTAACCACACCCTCGACCTTGTGCTGGCATATGGTATTGAAATTGAGGATTTAATAATATTTCCGCAGAATTCGGTATTATCAGATCATTCTTTAATTACTTTCGAATTCTTACTACCTGACTATACTAAATTAGATAAAAGCTTCTACACTAGATGCCTATCTGACAGTGCTATAGCTAAATTTAAGGAAGATATTCCAACAGCATTTGACTCTATGTCACGCCTTAACATAACAGAGGACCTTTACGTTAACCTCAGTCCCTCTCAAATTGATACATTTGTAGACGGTGCTACAACCTGCCTACGGACGACTTTAGACTCTGTTGCTCCCCTCAAAAAGAAGATGATGAAGCAAAGGAAACTAGCACCTTGGTATAACTCCCAAACTCGCAAATTAAAACAAATCTCGCGAAACCTTGAAAGTAAGTGGCATTCCACCAAAGTGGAAGAATCTCGTTTGGATTGGCAAGAAAGTCTCAAAACCTATAGGAAGGCCCTTAGAAAGGCCAGATCAAACTATTACTCATCACTAATAGAAGAAAATAAGAACAACCCAAGGTTTCTTTTCAGCACTGTAGCCAGGCTGACAGAGAGTCACAGCTCTACTGAGCCATCTATTCCTCTAGCTCTGAATAGTGATGACTTCATGAGCTTCTTTAATGATAAAATTATAACAATTAGAGATAAAATCTATCACCTTTTGCCCTCAACTTCTAACGGTTCACCTTTAAACGCAGGACCGTTAGAAAGAACGACTATTCCCGACATATACTTAGACTGCTTTTGACCTATAGACCTTCAACAATTTATGTTAAAGATATCCTCAGCTTAGCCTCTTAGACCCCATCCCAACGAGACTACTCAAAGAAGCGTTACCCGTGGTTAACACTTCATTACTAGATATGATCAATATGTCCGCAGTCATTTAAAATAGCTGTGATAAAACCTCTTCTGAAAAAACCCACCCTCGATCCTGAGGTCTTTAGCAAACTATAGACCTATATCTAACCTTCCCTTTCTATCCAAGATCCTTGAGAAGGTAGTTGCTAATCAGTTATGTGATTTTCCACATAGCAATAGTTTATTTGATGACTTTCAATCAGGATTTAGAAAGAATCATAGCACAGAGACGGCACTGGTGAAAATTACTAACGACCTTCTAACTGCTGCAGACAAAGGACTTGTCTCCATTCTTGTTTTACTAGATCTTAGTGCTGCATTTGACACTATTGACCATACCATCCTGTTACAGAGATTGGAACATTTAGTTGGCATTAACGGAATTGCTCTAAGCTGGTTTAAGTCCTATTTCTCTGATCGATCTCAATTTGTTAATGTTAATCATAAATCCTCCAAGTACGCTAAAGTTAGCCATGGCGTTCCACAAGGCTCAGTGCTTGGACCAATTCTATTCTCCTTATATATGCTTCCTCTTGGTAATATTATTAGGAAACAATCAATTAACTTTCACTGTTATGCAGATGACACCCAATTATACTTGTCAATCAAACCAGACGAAACCAGTCAGCTAGCTAAACTTCAAGCATGCATTAAAGATATAAAATCCTGGATGACCTATAATTTTCTGATGTTACACTCTAACAAAACTGAAGTTATTGTGCTGGGCACTAAACACCTCCGAACCTCATTATCTAAAGACATAGCTACTCTGGATGGTATTGCCCTGGCCTCCAGCACTACTGTCAGAAATCTAGGGGTTATTTTTGATCAGGATATATCCTTTAACGCCGATCTAAAACAAACCTCAAGAACAGCCTTTTTTCCATCTTCGTAACATTGCCAAAATTAGGAATATCCTGTCTCAAAACGACGCTGAAAAACTAGTCCATGCATTCGTTACTTCCAGGCTGGACTAGAACGCTGCAGCGCATGTTCTCACAAGAACTAAGAAAAGAGATCATATTTCTCCTGTATTAGCTTCTCTGCATTGGCTTCCTGTAAAATCTAGGATTGAATTTAAAATCCTTCTCCTGACCTACAAAGCTCTAAATGGTCCAGCAACATCATATCTAGAAGAGCTCTTAATACCTTATTGTCCCACTAGAGCACTGCGCTCCTAGAATGCAGAGTTACTTGTGGTACCTAGAGTCTCTAAAAGCAGAATGGGAGCCAGAGCCTTCAGTTATCAGGCTCTTCTACTATGGAACCAGCTCCCAATCTGGATTCAGGGGGCAGAAACTTTCACCACATTTAAGAATGAACTTAAAACTCTCCTATTTGATAAAGCTTATAGTTAGGGAGTGAGCAGTTGCAGCGTCCGCCTAACCCGGCCCACCTGCTTCTCTTCATAGTCGTCAGATTAATAATATAACAAAAGTAGAGGGAGGCAGGCCAGCACAGCCTGATCCGGCAGGGGAGAGTTCCAAGCCCGAAAAGGCTGCCTCTCCTTTTGACCTGTCTCTCTTAGTTACGCTGTTATAGTTCTAGACTGCCGGGGGGAATTCCTTCCTTTGACACACTGAGCTGCTCTCTCCTCTCCCTTTCTATTACCATTTGTGTGCATCCCGTCCCAGAAATGCTTGTTATTAATCCTAGCTTCTGGGGAGTTTACTCCCCAGAGTCATTATGTTTTTTCACCCAGCGTAAATCCTTGGAGAACGTTGGCACCAAGATCCTGGTTGCAGCTGTTGCCGTGGTCCTGCTGCACTCCCTGCTAAGCTCTGTGGTGCCCTGCAGTGTCATGCTGCGTCCTGCTGAACCCTGCTGCTTCCTGCTACGTCCATCCATGCTCTGCTGGGCCACACTACATCCTGTAATGCCCTGCAGCACCCTGATATGACATGAACTACTATGACTACCATTTGAAGTCACTGTTCCATTATTAATGTGACTATTATTGCCACTGTTCATCACATCCCCAACTGGCACTGTCAGACACCGCCTACCAAGAGCCTGGGTCTGTCCGAGGTTTCTTCCCAAGAGGGAGTTTTTCCTCGCCACTGTCGCACTGCTTGCTCTTGAGGGAATTACTGTAATTGTTGGGGCTTTGTAAATTATAGTGTGGTCTAGACCTACTCTATCTGTAAAGTGTCTCGAGATAACTCGTGTTATGATTTGATACTATAAAAAAAAAATGAATTGAATTGGTTTGCGAAGCTTCATTTGACCGTCACTAGTCCTGACTCCACCTGACCCACCACGATTTCTGCCTATGTAGCATAAGAGTTGGATGTGAAGTCCACCGTAATATACTCTAACAGAGTGGAAGAGACTAGATGCAGCTTCAAAGGAGTGGTGCAATTGAGCCAAAAAAATGGCATCTCATCACCCTGCTCTTTTCTGAATGACAGTGAAACAAAGCGCAGTTTATCAACCTCCATAGATGCTCACCTTATTCTTGTCTGTTTGCGCTGGAGGGAGCAAGGCCCTTGAACGCTCTGCAATTTTCTGAAAAAGGAGGAAATAAAGAGACAGGGTGAAAGACAGTTTTGCTTGTATATGTACCACTTTCTGTCAATGGAGCAGCTCCATATATAGTTATTGTATTACTGTTATTACAAGGAATTCATTGACAAAAGAGTGCATTTATAAAAGCAAATGAAGATATTCTATATGTGGAGGATACCTTCTGCAGATCCCCATAGCGCTGCACAGACTCTGAGAGTTCAGTCTTTAGTCTGGTCAGGTGCAGACGGTCTTGCTGTGCAACAACACAAGATTAGCCTTAATTAGCTCAAAGGTGGTTTAATCCACTGTTTGATCGTCAAAAAATGACAGTGAATTAGGGAAGAAGTTGAGCATGAAATACCCGTGAAGAGCCACTGATTATATCAGAGAGCTGTTTGATGAGTTGGCTTGTGCTGGTGATGACTTTGTTGGTTTGCTGCTGAATGAAGTGTCTGGGGAAAAAAAGATTGGAAGAAAGACAGAGAGAGAGAGAGAGAGAGAGAGAGAGAGAACATTCACTGAATTACTTCACACTAAATGGGACTTGCCAGTAATTGTATAAAAAAGTTGCCAAGAGCTACTTAGTAATACTTTACTTATATTTTATACATTATACCTAAGAGTAGTTTATATTGACAAATTTTAATTTCCAGGATTGTTCCGGTGCTGCTGGAGGTCCCTCACTTTTGGCTGGATGTCCGGTACCTTCCTCTTTCTTTGTGTTGGCATTCTAAACTCCGTTGGATTTATAAGGACTATGGTTAACTGCTCCTCAGATCTCTGCAGGGTAAATCCAGACAGCTAGCTAGATTATCTGTCAAATCTGAGTTTTCTGTTGAACGACTAAAACAATCTTTGAACGTACACCTGTTCCACCAAAACAAGTTCCTTCCCGAGGCTATTTTTGCAGCGGCACCGTAGCTCCGTCCAGCGCTTGGCACCACCCAAGACAATTGTGATTGGTTTAAAGAAATGCCAATAAACCAGAGCATGCTTTTTCTCCTATCCCAGAATGCTGTGTGGACTAGCCAGACCTTCCTCTGCAGTGCTGCAGCGCTGTGGAGGTCTTAGTTAGATTTTATTCACTTTAAACATCGGATGAAGTGATTCTTTTCTCTGATACAGATGATGCTGAACTGAGAACTGAACCCCTAGCAAGCAAGCTAGCTAGCTAACTAACTAACTAACTAGCCAGCATGCTCATTTTCTGTAATCAGTGAAAGCATGTTGGGTGGCATTAGCAAGTTATCTAACTATCCAACAAGCTAATAAACAACTTAGGCAATGGCAAAAAGGCAAATAACAAGCTAGGTAATGTTATAATCGCTAACATAGAGGATTCATGGAAAAATCATAATTTTTTGTCACAACTACTTTATCATTATTTAAAGGTCCAATAGGTGTAAACCAAGCCCTGGGTATCCTGCTCTGCCTTTGAGAAAATAAAAGCTCAGATGGGCCGATCTGGAATCCCCTCCTTATGAGGTCATAAGGAGCAAGGTTACCTCCCCTTTCTCTGCCCAGAGAATTTGGCCCACCCACGAGAGAGAGACATCATGGCTTTCAATTCAGCAAAGTGGCAGTTGGTCAAGGCCACACCCCCACCTTCCACCTTGCCCCCTCCTCTCTCCTCCTCAATAGCAGGGGTGATAGAATGCAAAACCGATTTTACCCTGTCATAGTTGAATAACGACAGTTCGGTGGGTAAATAGGACATACATAGAAGCTCAAAGTCCCATTGACACCCCTTTACTATGAAAATCTCATATTTTGAAACTGCCGCTTAAAACGGGCGAATCCCAACAAAGCTGGAAGTTGACGTCAACCTCCCAAAAACCGGAACCTTTGTCAGCCCATGGGTGTATTAAGAGAACGGTCACGCCCCAACATTTACATAGGCTACACAACTGACCTGAGATCAGGTAGTTTTCTGAATCTAGCTAGGTCACGCAGATCTCTGTTATTCCATTACAAAATTCACTTCTGAAAAGAAACTTTTTTATGCGAGAAATCAACTATGTAAGGCTCAAATATGGGCCACTTTACGAAAATGGATGGCTAATTGCAAATTTTGTCCAACTGTGTGTCGGAATTCAGCGCCGGTGCTGCCTGTGTTGTTGCCTCGCCGCCCGACCTGCCTTCCTTCACACACCCCGGCCTGCTATGAGGTACTTGGAGCTCCGTCACGACTGGCAGCCCACAGCACTCCATACCCGCGCAAAGTCACCGGTTTTTGGATAATGGACTACTAAACGCCGGTGCTCTGACAGAGCTCCAGGACCTGCAGCTCCCCTCTTCCTGCTAGCTAAATGCCCGGTGTGTGTGAGTGAGAGCACGGTCAGCGAGCTTGTTACGCCAGCAATCTGTTACCACAGGTTCCAGTTAATCTTTTAATGTGTGTAATTATAATGTGTTGAGTTATTTAAACAAACGATTGGGGAAATAAACGCCGCTTGTCCCTGAGTCTCAATGATAGAGCCTGCGGCTGGATGTAGCTCTATCAATGAGAGCTAGCTCCTCTTAGAATTCCTCTGAAAATGAAATTCACAAATATTCATTAACTTGAAATTGGACACCGTTGTTAGCTTTATAAGACCTTTAGGGAGATGTTGTATAAGTGGCGTGACGAAATTCAAACTGTAAATATACACAAATTTTGCGGAAAATGAAGCTAACTATCCGTGATTTGTAGCTAGCTAGCTACACATAGCTAGGATTGAAGGGACAGTCATAGCTAACGAAAAACCCCACTGTTCCCAAAAAGTCATTAACTTGAAATCGGACACCGTTGTTAGCTTTATAAGACATTTAGGGAGATGTTGTATAAGTGGCGTGATGAAATTCAAACTGTAAATATACTTTATTTATTCCGAAAATGAAGCTAACTATCCGTTATTTGTAGCTACACATAGCTAGCGTGAAGGGACAGTCATAGATAACGAAACCCCTAATCTTCACAAAAATTCATTAACTTGAAATCGGACACCGTTGTTAGCTTTAAGACCTTTAGAGATATGTTGTATAAGTGGCGTGAAAAAATTCAAACTGTAAATATAGCTACTCTAGTTATGCCAGCAGCTGACAGCCAGCCTAGATTAACTGGAACTGTTGTAAGAGATTGCTGGTGTAACAAGCTCGCTGACCGCGCTATCACTCTCACACACGGGCCATTTAGCTAGCAGGAAGAGTGGAGTTGCAGGCCGGGGTCTGTGGAGGAAGGCAGGCCGGGCAGTGAGGCAGCAACACAGGCAGCACCGGCAGCTGAACTCCGACACACAGTCTTACCAAATTTGCAATAAGCCATCAATTTTCGTAAAACGTCCCATATTTGAGCTTTATATAGTTGATTTCTCGCCTAAAAAAGTCTCAGAAGTGAATTTTAATAACGTAATAGCCCGACAAAAAATGTATAACTTTGCAGTGAGACCTGCTGTCGAGTCTCCCATGTGTTTCTATGTAGTTTGCTCAAACCAATCAGCACGTAGCTCATTCTGAATATTCATTAGCATACCATATTTGGAAGAAAAGCTCTTGTTCCAAATAGAGACATATTCACAGGGTAGTTAAGGGCCTAATAAAATAGCATTCGGGCAGTTTTCAGCCCAACCAATGTTACATACCCCATTAGGAGACCTTAAGGAACAGTGTAAAATACCCTATATAATCATTCTATCACCCCTTTAAAGGTACAGACAAAGAAATGGCACATACTAAGGAAAGCTAATTGTGGCACTGGCTCTAGTGGCTGTAATTCTGCACCAAGGCTGAATTTCAGGAAAGAGACTTCAGATACAGTATTAGGGGACCACTAAGGCCTATATAAAAGCATCCAAAAAGCAGCATGTCATAGGACCTTTAAAATGACAAAGTATCATCTGTGTTAGAGAAAAGAATCACTTTATCCAATGGTTAAAGTGAATAAAATAGCCGTATCTACTTACTGGAGTTCCACAACTAATGTTACTGAAGTAATTTAAACTTTGTTCTCTCCCACCCAGCGCCGTCTCTCTTAACAGCACTGCTCCCATACCCTGGAATCCAGAGTTCTCGCGAGAGCACAATTTGAATTTGCTCAGTGAGTCTCTCTGGCATTGAGTAATGACAACACAACAGCTTTCAAATCCAGTGGGCTACTTATTATTTGATTGTACGGGTAAAAATAGTTTTTTTGTGCCACTTTTTTTTTTAACCATTTGAGCGGTTTACTGTAGGTGTCCACCGACGAAAACTTCTCTTCTCCAGTTAAAATGTTACCTCAATTTTTGTTGTTACTTTTGTATTTGCAACCAAGCTGTGTGTATGCACATCCCACTACAGACTTAAAAACAAAAGTAGAATTTCTCAGTACTGTATATATTAATGCACGGCAAAAAACAAGCTATGGAAGAGGATTAGGGCCACATGTGAAAAATTTATTTGAGTTCTGAGTTTAAAGCCAGAATTCTGAGAATAAAGTCAGAATTCTCAAAAAGAATCTGACGTTTTTTCTCAGATTTCTGACTTTTTTCTCAGAATTCTGACTTCATTCTCAGAATAAATGACTTTAAACTTAGTACTCTCAAATACATTGTGGCCCTTTTCCTCTTCCGTAGAAATCCTCTCCTAATTGGAAATGGAAAAAATTGATAATTTCATGATAAATGAGCAGGTTTAAAGCTTTGATTGGGCTACTTCATGTCTAATTTGGCAAGACTTTGTACAGCCACAATGTATCCATACTCCTACAAGATAAAGATCTGTACTGTACAGGAACATATAACTTACTGGACTAAAAAACATTTAGCTGTGTATAAATGTATCTTTTAGGAGAAAGGGTTGCTTATTGGACCAGAATGCAATGTAGTTGCAGCCTCAAGTTACAACCTGCAGTTGTATTATGAGAAAGCCCAAATATTTCAGGTACCAATATACTCCATCAGAACTGATTGATTGATCCCCCTATCCATTTTGACATGGTATTGTGTTCAACCATTTCAGCAACTTTCAGAATGCGCATTATGACTTTCACAGCCACAATATCACGTCTCCCCCCTCTCTATGATGGCCAACTTGTCATCCTGCCTTCCAGTGTGGCTATAAAGGCCAAACTATTTATTTTCTAACCCTTACTTTTAGTTAGACATAAAGCTTGCTTAATACCCCTAATTGGATCTTTACCCTTTCACGCATAGTGGTCACTACAGAGGACAGCTATTCAAAAGCCATTTCCGTGCATATGCATGGGTTTTGATAGTTTAATTGCACATCAGCCACCACAGTGGACACTGGTATGTCATTCTATACACTGCCAACCACTGGCCAGGTGCTGGAAGTGCCACACAAATTTTACAAATCCAAGCTGGCCAACGTAGCAAACCGTTTATTTAAAGGTGCTCTAAGCGATGTCACACGTTTTTTAGGCTATAACATTTTTTGTCACATACAGCAAACATCCCCTCACTATCCGCTAGCTGCCTGTCCACTGAACACACTGTACAAAAACACGGTCTCTGTAGAAAAAACGCAAACGCCAACAAAAACAAACTGCGCCAACCTGCACCACATAACATAACAAACAGTCTTCCAGCATTTCAGCCAATAACCGACAAGAAGGATTTGGGGGTGGGGGGTTAGTTCTCTGAAGCACGGAAGGGAGGGAGAGGGGACGGGATGAGGAGTGAGGGGCGAGCTAGCCTCGTTTTGTTTGAAAATACTTCGAACGTCAACAAGAAGTGCCGTCACCCAACATCACTTAGAGCACCTTTAAACTGAACCGGGGGTGCGTTGAACACCCTGTTGTGTGCGCAAGCGCACTGCCTTTTTCTTCCCACAAGTTACCATACACGTCACCACTGACTGGTTATAACCTTGGACACAGCCACTAAACAAGAGACACACCCACCAAACGAGAGAAAACATAACTCAAAGCCTGTCGCACAGCGTTTTTACACCGTTCCGAGGAAACAACAATCCTGCCAAACCTTCTATAATAGGAGAACCTTGCAAGTAACAAAAATGTTTTAACATCAAGTAACAACTAAGGAGTAATACAGTTGTGAAATTTTCCAAGTGTTGATTTTCTGCTGGGAGGAAATTATGATTAATCATCTGTCCTCTAAATTGGATGTCATGCGTTGCCAGCTAGGTTTCAACTACAGTTCATACTATTACACTGAATTTGTTTTCATGAAAATAATTTATCTGCAGTAACTGTTTTGGCAGAAAATCAATTACTTTATGTTATTGGAATGTAACTTGTCGTTTCTGTAACAAAAAAGGTTTTGCATTGCATTGAATGGTATTGGGATATGTTATATGTGAAAACATTACTTTAACACCATTATAAAGATATTATTTTATAGTTTTCACATAATATATCATTGTATTCATTGGTTTGTTAAATACATATTTCAAATTTTCAATATCTTAAATGCATGCAGTCCACCTGAGTGGACATGTTTAAACAAAATGAAGTTTAACACGGGAAAAAAATCCTGACTGAGGTTTTTATAATTCATGCCTGAACGTGTTAAGAAATCACTGGAAAAGCTGCTTTTCCACAAAGCAAATTGCAAACTTAATGAAAAAAAACAACAACTCTTGAACTAACCCTTGCAGGACTTGCTGAGCTAGCTCGCTCTCAGGTACAGTATGTATGGTTGAGATTACATTTGACCAGCAGAGTGACTGAGATCGAACAGTGTAACGCAGACAAATCCTCTCTGCACCTTCACGTTTTTACAGGGAAGCTTTGGCAGGGGGGAAAGGTTAAAGGTGCAGCCATATTCATGACTCTCCAGCAAGTCCGCTGGAAGACCGGGTTAAGTCAGTTAATAAATATCTATGCTGTCCAGGTCATCCTGGGCTTAACCCCCCCCCCTCGTCAGCAGCCTTGCTTTCCCCAGAGGCCAACTCCCATCCTCCAGACTTGACACTATATCGGGCTGTCCCACAGAGATAGTCAGCTACACAAACACACCTCTGACCTGTAGATGGTGGCAGAACGAGCAGATGCACTATAGTGCATTGCAGCTAGAAGGAGCATGTGTGTCAAATTATCACAATGGGAAAATACCTGAAAAACATCTCCCATCACATCTTTGCAGAGCAGGGTTAAAGAGAGTTGAGGAGTCAGGGAATTAGACAGGGTGGAAGTTAATTGTGCTGCGAGAAATAAAATTGTACTGTAAGGAAATAATTAAATTGGACTGCAGCCAGAGAAGAAGTTTTACACTTATAATGTAATCAGGATCTAAGGCCTTACATGGCCAGAATGCTGTCTTATAGTGTTGCTGTAAAGAGATAGTAAATTTGTATATGCTTGAGATCACTTGGTATGATAATATAAATTGAATATTCCAAAGAATGGAGTACAAATCAAGATAAAAAAAGTTTCTTACTTACATGGCTAACTTGTCCAAGGCTAAGTACTATATAAATATGATTAGCCATTACAGTATATATATGCCTTATGATTAGGAATGCATTCTGAATTTGACACACACTGGTCTCAGCCACAATATGGGTGCAGTAAGATTAACAATTGCTAAACCTAAGCCTAGACCTCAGATGCGTCGTCGTTTAGCTGTCGAACTAAACTATGACTCATCATATGTCTTCATAACATATTTTGATATCACATTTAGCTTATGCTCCATCATGTTACCCACCACAATTACACAGCAGAGTACAGACTGTAAGGCTGGCACTCTGAATTAGGGATCTGGAGGAATGACAAATAAAAGTCTGTATGAATGGGCATTTTCAATGCACAATGGGAACGAGGAGAGTTTTATTTTAGGAACACAATTTAATGCATCAAACAATCTACAACATGCAAATAGTTGCCCTCGCAAATAACAGAACCCCACTCACCAATAAGTGATAAACATGTTGCACTGGTCTGATTGCTGCAAACCACTTACAGGGGCACTCAAAATTATAATAATGGTTCAAATATTTGGAGCAGAGGCCGGGATACGACTTTACTACCTAGCATAGACCAAGCTCCAAAAACACTGGATCCTAAAATTTCCCATGATACAACTCAGCAGCATTTTTCATTTTAGCCACCTTCCTGTTAAATGAATATATGCTTTCAAAGACTTTAGGTTTCTAAATGTTTTTTAGATAGCAACCATGAACGACACTTGCTCCATCCATTTGCTGGTTCCTGTTTGGTGCTGGAGGGAGAGCACCCATTGGTTGTTGGTCACATGATATAACTTCACTACCAAGACTTAAAACTTACGATAATATCAAACCCGTTTGATTTTGTCGAAACGTCAAGGCGGGAAAAACACTGACTGAGTTTTATGACCACCTTACACCAAATGATTGAGACGACTGGAGCGCGCCCCAACTCTAGAAAGTCTCTAGATGATTTCATTCTGATATTGGAAATTAGTCTGCGACAGTGGTGATCTAAGGTAGGCATAAAAAGGTGCAGTTGTCAGCTGAGGCCAATTTCTGCTCACTGACAATACTTTTAAGTGACTCAATCAACAGCAACTTTCTATAACAGATGGACAACTGTATTCATTTGACAGGTAGACGTATAGGCAAGTATAAGGAATCCTTTAAAACTTGCAGTCTAAAAATACAATCGGAGCTGTGCTTGAGTGCTGATGAGCTCTGATGGATTATCCATGAGTCAGTGGATGCCCTGCCCACCACTGCTACGCTGTTACCAAACAATCAGAGCTCGCCCACTACGGAGGACCCCCGAGAAGACCTATGCAGTGTAGCTACACAGTGATACATCTGCTAGTCACACTCTTCCCCCACAACAAGCTCGAGAGCCAGGCAGCCAGAAACAGCATGCAAAAGATTGGAATTTCTCACACTGTGAATTTCAATCAGTCACCTCTGTTGTGTGTTTCTCCTGCCTGCTTGGTGTTTGGTATTCCTTTGAGGTCTGGCTGGCCCTAGTGGAGGATAACCGAGGAGTCTGGGAGCAGCTGGCTGCAGGGGGAGGTGTGAAGGAGGGAGGGGTTAGGGTATGGGGGGTGCTGTTCTGACTGCAATCATAGTTTGAGGGCTTACAGGATAGAGCGGCGCTTATACTAGGATCTGATAAGGATTAAACCACCAGCTGCAGTTGCTGCTGACCTGTCACTAGCTCAGATGACAAAGCAGAACATTTGTAAAACTCAGCACCGACTGAAGTCCAATATGCACCGGTGCACTATGATGTTACCTTGTTCACACTGACCACATGGGGAAGAGAGCGTAGTAGCTGCACCGGTCCTCCATCAGGGTCTACACAGGATGTCTTCAACCGCAGTATTGATATGGGCTCAGACGTGTTGACAGCCCGACACAATCACTGTACTGACCAGTTTTGGGTTAGGTCAGGGGTCTACAACCCTAGGCATGTCTGCCACCATTGGCACGGGGTAGCTCAAACAACGGCACACTAGCAATAAGTGTGCAAGAGACTTTTTTGGAAATGTCCCAATCCGCATGCCAAAAGACCTCGTTCACAGCCATTGGCAGGAGCACTGCCTGGTATTTAGGGTAGTTTATGAGTTTGATTGACTTTTTCCCATCTGCATTCTGTGAAGACCCACCTTACTAGGCTCTGATTGGCTAGTACTCATTGCCTTCTTGACCTAATCAGTCCCTCCAGAAAAACGTGATTATGCGATCGCATAATTCAATGCATAATCAGCCGAAGTCCGCATATTTATGCGGGGGCCGCATTTTTTTCAAATACGCTGCACTTTCGTCCCATAAATTGCCGATTTCTGTGCAAAATATGCGGTGCTTGCATGATTTCATAATCCCCGCATTTTTGTTGCAAAAAAGTCACATATATCTTAGCAGAAAGTTGAAAAATGTTGCGTTTACTTCACACAAGAGCAGCCATTTTCCCCTGTTGCCATGGGAACGTTATGAAGTGACGTAATTACGCGACGTGAACTTCATTGAAAAGCAGGGTGTTGGGGGAATCACTTTTTTTTCTCTCTTTTTCAAAAATTCCAGCAATTTTCAAAAATTCCCGCAATTTTCAAAAATTCCCGCAATTTTCGAAAATTCCCGCAATTTTTGAAAATTCCCGCAATTTTTGAAAATTCCCGCAATTTTTGAAAATTCCCGCAATTTTTGAAAATTCCCGCAATTTCATCGCATAAAATTGCATAAATATCCCGCATATTCCATCGCATTTTTTAAGAAAACGTGCCGCATAATCAAGGATTTTTGCCCGCAATAATCACAAAAAAAAATTTTTTTGGAAGGACTGCCTAATGCTGCGCAAAGGAAAAAAATAACCCTGTCTGAGCAGGCTGATCATAGCAGACTTAATTCTGCTAATATGGCACACTGATTAACAAGAACATTTTAAAATAGCACTTCATTTGACAAAAGGTTGCCAACCCCTGGGTTAGATAAGTACTTGCAGTTTGATCAAGGGTTGACATTAGTTTCATCTCTGTGCATTCAGTGGACTGATCTGGGATGTGTTAGCTTGTTGTAAGGTCTGGAAGTGTGAGGAGGGGCTTACGTCTGGGTTATGCTATAAAGTAACTAGTTTTTACAACGTGTTTAACCCCCTCAGAGGGCAAAAGTGCTGATGGCTTATGCTGTTCTGAATGGTCACACAGGAATGTGGAGTAATTTCATATAGAGGGGGGAGACGTGGTAGTCGATAAATATGGGGGACACTGCAGACATTTTCTGAAAAATCTGCTCTTGAAAGGATTTAATATTGTTACACTAGATTGTACACACGAAAAGTGCCTGAAGTTCTCAAAAAACAATTACTATTGTAGTGGAATAACCCTTTATTTGTAACACACTAATGCATCTAAATACCAATAGACCTGACGGCTTATTATGAAGTGAGAAACTCACAATCCTTCACTAATGACTTTCCAATAAGCCATTTATAAATAAATGTCAATAAGTCATTACAAATCTTTCATTTTTAATGAATTGATCATATAGACTACTGTATATTTGAGCATATAATAATGGTACTCCTCAGTAGTTGTGTCCTTTTCAGTGACAATACAGATTTGTACTTTCTGAGCTCATCAGCTCCATCAGGTCAGCGGATGGAGATTGATTAGTTATAAGTTGTTATTTTGTAATCTAGTTAGAAGAGCCAGCAGTGCTATGACAGGACGGTCCACTACCAAGAGCAGCACTTTCCAAACTTTTATTTGAGCGCCAAAATTCTCTGAATTCTGAGGCACTGCAGGGTAGGATCAAACATTTCCACAATAGAGGAGAAAAAAAAGTAGTGTCCACAGCATGTCAATTGCGTTTTGCTAAAAAGAATATACAGTATGTTTTGCAGTTATCTGACACTACTCATGTCAGTGATGATGCAAAATGTGGATATGTAAGAGTCTGAAATCTAATTTCAGTCTCAGTTATAGTAATGGGAATAATAGATAAAAGAAGGAATGGTTTCTAACACAGGTCTCATCAGCTGCTCCACCATGCACCTCACACCACCTAGTAACATGGTGAATAAAACGCAGGACTACGATGATCCTCTGGCTCAAGCTATACCTCTGATAGTCAGGTGATAGCCATGGCACAAAAACACACGCAAGGGATAGACAGGGCAGAAGAAGACGGATAGCTGATGTGAACATTGACATTGAGATGCTGTTAAAAGCCTCTAGTCATAAGTAAGTGGACCTTTGAGCATAGATTCTCTTCAAAAAATATTGTTCCCACAAATCAAGAATGAACATCCATTCATGAGGAAGGAAATGCACTCAACATCTGTGTTAGGCCTCAAGGATACACTCAATGTATTTAGGTTAGAAAGAAGGTGAACGTAACTGTGCCTGTTTACTGGAAAACTTCACAGGATACCTTCAACAGCACTTTCCTTCCAATGTGCCTGGCATGCTCACTCCCACCAAGTCAAAAAAAAACTAAAACAAAAATTCAAGTCAAATAGTGACAACTGGTCAGGTTTGTTATTGACGCAAAAAGTCTTCTTTAATGTCATATTTTGACGCTCTGGGTTGGGACTCTTGGTGTCCCTATTTGACGCTCTCAGGACTCTCGTCTAGCCCTTTGCCGTGATATTTGGATGCGCTTGGTCGGGACTATTGGCATCACTTTTTCACGCTCTGGGTTGGGCAGAAGTTTAACTGACATGCGGCACAAAAACGGGACAGTTAGGTTTAGGAGAAGGCGGTGGGTGGGGTTACAAAATGTACGTTTCAGTGACATGCGGGACAAGAACGGGACATGAACCCCGGTCTCCTACCTTTGTTGTTTTACTCATCCAGCACCCAAACCAACCTCCTTACGCCTATTTTTGTTTTTTAATACTACTCTCTACCGTTGTCTCTCTTAATACTATGTCATCTTACAGCGCCGCGGTGGAGCTGCTGCTCTGCCCGGTGCGTTCCATACAGACGCTAAAGGGGGATTTTTGCATCGTTATTCATCAGTATTTGACGAGTTGGGAACACTTAACATTTTATATTTACATTGATGGGGATGTATTTTAAATGCTTATTTAGATACTTTCAATGAGAGCAATAAGGAATTATTGTCTAATTCCCAGACCAAAGTCTGTACAATTATACCCATATGAACACACACAGCTGCAGTTATGAAATCCATCTGACATTTAAATGTGCATCTCCAACAGAATACACCTACTGTTGGTTCACACGTACACATGGCTGTATGAAAGTGGTGCTTTAACGTGGGTTTGAGAGGCAGAGTGATGTCTGCTTGTTGTGTAAGAGTGGAGGAGGATGAGGTGGAGAGGTGCATCTGAGTCTGAAAAGATGGCTGTGACATTTATACCTGTTTCCTGCATGTGCCCAGCCATGTTTGTGAGGAATGTTGATTTCTCTACTTTCTAGGAATACACTAAGGTAAAGGTACTTTATTGTCACATAGACATACATGTAGCAGAATTCATTCTCTGCATTTAACCCATCCCTCAAGGGAGCAGTGGGCAGCCATTTACAGCGCCTGGGGACCAACTCCAGATCTGAGCCAGTGCCTTGATCAAGGGCACTGACTGAAGAACCTATTACATGTTTTTTGATGGTGGGGGAAACCGGAGCACCCAGAGTAAACCCACACAAACATGGGGAGAACATACAACCTACATGGGGAGAACATAAAAACTCCACAGAAAGGCCCGGAACAACCTGGATATAAACCCAGAACCTTGTTGCTGCAAGGCCACAGTGCTAACCATTGGGCCACCATGCTGCACAGTTGTCATATGATTACACAGTGCAGTGATTACCAGTTCTTTGAGGCCTCTAGTGTCGCACTGGGAAACGTATGGAAACGGTTGACTAGGTCGCGGCAGCTGTGTGCTCTCTAAAGGAATCTCCAATTTGTGCCCGCCCTACAGTCGCACTGGGTGTGGCAAACCCAATGTGGCTTTGTTGTGAATATTCCAACAAGTTCTCCTAATTAAATGAAAAAATAGCCGTTGTCATTACCTTCCAAAACGATCCATATGAATGTTCTCTAAGCACTTCCTAGCAGCAAGACAACCATTACAAATGACTGTTGAACAAGACCACCAATGCCAGATGGACAATAATAATAAGAGACTGTCCTCCCCCGAAAAACTCTCCCAGATGCTTGTTCAAGCAGCAAAATACAGCAGGACCTATATTTACTTTTACAGTGGCGGCGCCCTATTGTGGCTGTATTAATTATGACAGGAGCAAAGCATGAATCAAGGTTACATTATAAGAGAACCACATGTCCTGGTAAGGAAGCAGTTTGGGGCAGTCGATGGGTCAAACAAACACAGGACTTTCACCCAGGAGACTGGAGTTCAAGTTTTTTTTTTACTTAAGGAATGTCACGTTTAGCGTCACGTGCACAACCTTCACGAAGTGAAATAACGTCTGATTTGAACCCAAACCCAGATCTGTTCTAAACTTAACTTTTTAGTTTTTGTGCGTAAACATAACTAAGTGTTATGGGATTCAGAGAATGTCGGACCCAAATGCAGAGACAGCAGGCAGTGGTGGGCTTGAGGATTTAATACAAATAAATCCATACAAACAAAAAGAGTCCTGAATACAGCAGGCAAAAGTATTCCAAAACGTAGTGGAAGTCAAAAAACAGGAATCGTAAGAAACAGGAACACCGAGACAAAGGGGTAGACTACACACACACAATCCAATACAGAACAACAATCTTACACTAGACAAAGACAACACAGAGACTAACAAGGGTGAAAACAAGGAACAGGTCGTATTTCCGCCACCGCTAGGGGTGCTACTTTATGATACGCTCCTGTGTGTGGAGGAATAAACAACAGATATTGTAGTATGGTTTGGAGGACTTGTTGAATTATAATTATCATAAAGAGGTTGT